>NC_134355.1:555101093-555235441 GCF_048569485.1 Anomaloglossus baeobatrachus
AAATGTGAAAGGGGGGTATTTACAGGGGATTTTGGTATAGTTCGTGACGCCACCCGTGGTGTACGGTAATTGGGAGTACTGCCGCTGCCGTTGGGAGTACCTGGGGTGATGGAGTGGGGCAGCAAGATGACGTTACCCTCCACGGGTAGGGGTAGGCCCCAGAAGTCTGGTTGGTGATGCGGGGACACAGTGCAGGGGGCCAGTCAGGTACTCACTTAGCAATGAGGCAGACGCTGACAACAGGGTAAACCAAGTCTCTGAGCGCCGTTGCCTTTTCGAGGGGAGCTTGTTATGAGGGGGACCCGGGGAAGCGTGCCAAGATGGGAAATGGACAGCTTCCGCCGGTCAAGGTCCACTGTGCGGTGTAAGGGACCGCTGCTATGGTCAGGAAAGAGTGAGCGGGTTGCTACTAGTGATCGTCTGGAATGTCACAGACGATCTATGTACACTGGTCCGCCCTAACCCGTGAGGGTTGTATGGCTCGGGGATTCTCGATCGGTGTACCTGTTGCACGGGGACGCACAGAAGTGCCTACGCACGTGTGCCAGCGGGAGTCACAGGATATGGCACGAGGGTAGCACAGAGGTGCCCACGCACGTGTGCTTTCAATAACCAGGTGAGTCCGGTGGAGACTCAAGGAGCTCACCTGGGACAGGAACACGGCCTGTTGAAGGAGATTCTGCCGGAGCAGCAAGACAGGAACACGGCCTGTTGAAGGAGATACTGCCGGAGCAGCAAGGCAGGAACACGGCCTGCAAACCAGGTGCTGCCTAAGCAGCAAGGGCCAAGCCCACAAGAGACAATAATGCCTGAGCAGTGGCGTGGCAGCACAATGCCAGACATCCAAACATAGAAGGACGGTCGCGCACCGCCATGATGACAGGGGGAGCTTTTAAGGAGGTGTAGCTCCACCCAAGGGCGGGCGCGAGATGGACGTGACCCAATCAGGATTCGTGACGTCTTGGCCCGGCCAGTCAGGATTCAGCACACCACCAGCCTTGTTATTGGGCCGTGTGATATCAGTGAGCGAATCAGAAGACGTCACGTGGGGCACATACTCATCTTTCTGCCTCTGGGTCATAAAGGCGGGATCCTCGGTTTCACAATGTGCAGAGATAAGGGAAGTCCTGCTGCTTCCCTGAGCATCCATCCTTTGCACACTGCGCAACCTCCCAGACCCTCTGTGATGCTGAGCAGGAGGGCTCGTGGCAGACAAGGGATGGGAGACCACTCCATTCCTTGCAAGAGGAGAACAACTAGCTGTCATCCTTCTGCTACATCTCCAAGGAGGCAACTCCTGCAGACTGCGCAGTCTCCCAGACCTTTGGTGCTGCTGAGCAGGAGGGCTCACGGCAGACAAGGAATGGGGAACCACCTCATTCCTTGCAACAGGAGAGCCACGAGGCGTAACAGGAGCTCATCTGGGTCCCGTCCCCTACAGTGCTGGTGGTGGTCCGTAAACTGCCTCGTGGCACTAAATTTTAGATTGTCCGTTGTGGTCCGGATGATGGTGGGGGACCACCGCCATTAACTCAAGGCTTGATCGTGGCAGCGTCTATGTGACAGCTGCCATGATCAACCCGTAAGTAAAGTGAAAAAAACACAGACACCGAAAAATCCTTTATTTTAAATAAAACAAACAAGCCTCGTTCACCATTTTATTAACCCCTCCCGCACCAAAGCTCCGGCGTAATCCACCGCTCCGGCGTAATCCACAGGTCCTGCGCTGCTTCCATCCAGCCGCGACTGTCACAGACACAGCGCTGAATGAAAGCAGCAGACAGCAGAGGTAATTACCGGTCATTTCCCACGGCCGGTAATGTGAACTCACTGCCGACCGTGGGAAATGCAGCGATCTGTCCTCTATCTATCTATCCCTCTATCTGTCTGTCTATCTATCTATCCCTCTATCTATTCTTCTGTCTATCTACTATCTCAGAATTAAATGACTTTTTTTTTTTTTTTTTTTTCAATGTGCTTTATTGCATTGAATGCAATAAAGCACATCCCAACCCGCACGCGGCAAAACCGCGGCAATACCGCGAATAATACCGCGGTAAAACTGCAGCAAACCGCGGCAAACCGCATGTGGTTTTCGGGTGCGGTTTCCCGCGGTTTTTTACCGCGGGTGCGGTAATCTTTGAGAGCATGCGGAATTTTCTCAAGAAAATTCCATTTCCCAGTGCGCACAAGGCCTTATGATGTCTGAATGCAGATATAGGTGTGGTACTCAGTTCAAACACTATCTTAAATCCTGGTTTTTGGATATCTTCATATAACTCTTAACAGTTCATAATCTTGTCCATAACATTCCATCCTTTGGAGATAGCAAAAAGTCTTTCCTTACTTTTTTCCGAGTCTATTGATCTGTCCTAATGCCGATGGTTACCTCACTCACATACGAGATAGTCCATCCCTTGTGGATGAATCTCCCCACCCAACAGACTATGCATAGGAAGTCAGATCCTGACCGTATCCTCTTGACTGTCCTCATGGCTATGTTCCACGATGGCACACATTATTCGGAAAGGGGGAACGTGGCGGTAGTCCTCTCATCAGCTCATATTTATCAGGGTTGGTTTCACTCAGAGTCTCACATTCCTCAGTCCTCAGGCGGTAATGGTGGGACATCATCAAAGGTGGGATGCACAGTCAGCTTCTGGTCCACAGGCTTGGATATCATCTTCTTGGCACAAAGTATCGGGTATAAAAGGGAAGACAGCCATCTCCTGGTCCCAGGTCCGACATCTTTTGTGGTGGGATGCATGGATCTTTGTCAGAAAGTGAAAGATAGAGAGAGAGAGAGAAAGAAAGAGAGAGAGGAAGAGAGAGAGAGAGAAAGAGAAGAGAGAGAAAGATTGAGAAGAGGGAGAGACAAGAAGAGAGAGGAAGATTGAGAAGAGAGAGTGAAAAGACAGGAAGAGAGAGAAAGATTGAGAAGAGAGCGAGAGAAGAGAAGAAGAGAGAGGAAGATTGAGAAGAGCGAAAGAGAGAAAGAAAAAGAGAAAAAGAGGACAAGAGAAAGATCTAGATCTGGTTGGATCTGGAGGAGAAAACTCAAGAACGTATATTAGATAAATATTTAGTTAAACAAACAACAAGTTTAGTTAAAGTCTCTGGGGGTACTTCTAAACAGGATTTCATAGGGTCTCAACTTAGAGGTCCCTGCTTTGGTGTGTCTGACACTGAACAATGCAAAGGGAAAACTCTCATGCCCTTGTTTCCTACACTGCCCCAACCTCCCAACTCTCCCTATATTCTGTGGCTGGTATGGGGTGTGTAAAGTCAGTTCTGTGTCTAAGGCCTGCCATATCTCTTTGGCTGGCAGTAAAAGCAGGTCACTAGCCACTTCCTATGGTCTCCGGGAGCCCACAGCTGCACCCTATCTCAGTCCTCTTCTTCTTCTGAGACTTGCTCTTGTAGGGTCAGGACAATGTTTTCTCAAGACTTTCCATCTTTCCTTGCTCCTTCACATTAGGGTCATTCAAAAGGCACAGATTGACTGACTGTTTCTTTGGTAAGTGGTCTTGGGGCTTCTTTGGATGTTCTGTCAGTGAGGGCACTTCTTACTGCTTCCCTTGACTCCTCCAATGTAGGCCTCAACCCTGCTCACCGCGACTCTGTCTGGCAATAGCAAAGCTTCCATCAGTTCTTCTATGGCCTCATGGTGGCGTACAGTTCCATTAGCGGTGATCAAGTCTCTTATCTTCCATACAGAGTAGATGTTGGCTGCCATCTTGCAGGCTTCAGTGAGAGCACATACTGTACCTCTACTTCTTTTGCAGACAGGCATGCGGGTAGCGACTGCTCTATCAGCACAGCGTCTTCTTTTACCACCACTATACCAGTGTTGAACTGTCTTCTTGATGCACATCTTGATCCATCCGCAAAGGGGTTAAGTCAGGGTCCAAAGTTGTATCCATCACTGTATCGAATCCAGAGGTTCCTGCCTCAGCTATGCCAGAGTCGACTACCTCTTCCACCAGGGTGTCAGAGGTGGGACACTCCCCCCTTGGAAGAGGGAGAATTGTAGCATGATTAAGGACCGCACACTGGGAGATGGTGACTTTGTCAGGGAGCAGTAATGGCATACGGGCATTGATCTTCAACTGGTGCTTTAGGTAGGTGTTCAATCTGGCTGAGTAGTATTCAAAGGGCTGCTGTCTTCCTCCATGGTAAACAGGTAGAATGACTTCTGGGCTGGAGATGATGACGTGATGATACTCTTCAGGTGGCTGTGAATGCAGCACATCTGTATATGGATGATTTTGTAAGCTGCTAGATTCATCTCCATACGTCTTGACAATTGTTAGGAGGGTGTCTTGGTCCTTCACTCTATAATCAGGAGTTACCAGCTGTAGTTGTTTGCATATGGGCTCTCGGAGACCTGAGACAAAGGACTATACACAGGTTTGTAGGAAAGCGCATTGGGTGTAAATTGGGGTCAGGAGAACAATGAAATTCTGAAAACTCAGATCCCCTAAAAACCCCGGGGAAAAAAAGAGCACAAGAGAGTTTGGTAACTAGCAAGCAGTACACCCCTGACTACATACACACAACTAGAAATAACGGTGGAGCGTGCCTACTCTACCTACCCTGTGCTGACCCTGTGACTGGGGACCCCGCACTCTCCCTCATCCTGACGGTAGACCTAATGGTGGTCAGGGCCGAGTCTCCAGCGTATCCCTATCTCCTGACAAACCCTGCAAACTAAGATACAATGGATTACTGGGTGCTGCGAACAAAAACCCTAATATATGCCAACTCCTGATGATCAAAATCCCCTTAGGACCACATGATCCTCCACCCTCTACATCAGGGAACTCTTATGCAAGATACCAGGCAGGATAACATACAAGAGAGAATATGTCAAAACTAGGCTAAGTAGCAACTGTCATAGGCAGAAAAATATTCACTGTCCACCGGGACTAATAGTGAGCAGTCTATATGGTCTAATAAATTGTATACTAGGTACAGTAAAAACAAATATGCAAAAGTGAAGGGAAAAGGTTTCAACAGGACTATCAGCAATGTCCTTTGTTAAGGTTCATTAGTGGGAACACAATGGGGCACAACTGCATATATGACCAAAAACGTAGTGCGGAATTCAGGTCCCTCCTCTGCAGCCTCTGCTGCATCAACAATAAACAGAGCAGTGGCTTTGGGTCCTAAGATGGCAGCTGAAAACAAAAATAGGGAACTGGGTGTCGGACAGACTAAAATGGCGTCAAAAGAGGAACTATGTAGTGACTGGGATGAAATGGCCGCTAAAAGAGGAAGTAGGTGTTGGCCAAAAATGGCGTCTGAAGAGGCCTGGGAGGGAGGGACATGGATTGTGCCATCTACATTCAGGAGGTATTCAATCTGTCACTGGGATTATGGTTTATATAGGGACCCCTGGGCTGACCCTGTGACTAGGGACCCTGTGCTCGCCCTCATCTCGACGGTATGACTCACACACCCCAGGGCTTTGGGACACCCGCTGTCGGGCCAGACTAGTCCGGGGGTAGTCAGTGGTGGCGGGGCCCGACTCCATGACCCTGGCGGGGTCAACTAATATGGCAGTTGTGGGGGTGGTAACGTTAATTAAAGTTTGTGGAAATATTCGTGACGCCACCTGTGGATTGCGGCTATAGAGCAGCCGCTGCTGGATGAGACCTCCGGGGCTGATGAATTAGCAGCTGGGATGGTTCTGCTCCCCACAGGTGGAGCGGTACCCCGGGGCAGCCATTGGTGCTTATTAAAGTCTATGGTGCTTTGGAAATGTTGCGGTGCAAGGCGAAATAAAGGAAGCAACATCAGGGGGTGCAGTTTCAAGGTCTTTTACTCACTGTTCAGTCACTGCAGACAACCGGTTGCCCACTGGTGTGTTGGGATCCCCTGTCAGGGACCTCTGTCGATCCCGGGTAGTTCTTGAAGTAAATGCCGGTGCACCCTTGTTTGTGTCTCCTTCCTAGGTTGACTTCAAAACCTTGACCTTCATAGATAAACTCGTCTCGGCCTCCACCATAGGGTCTGGTCAAGAAGGCTTGCCTGGATGGAATCTTGCCCTCTTCCCAAGGGATCTATGGTGGGTTGTGGCCCTGGGCGCTTGCAACCACCCTGGACCTTCGGTGATTACTTTTGGAAATGTCTTTCTTCCCTTAGTTACTAGGGACCGTCCCTGGATGCAGCCTGATCCCTCCACCCGATGTTCTAGTGGAACAGGCCACGAGCTTGAAAGCCTTTCGGTGGCCCTGGAATCCTTTCTTTACTGTCTGTGGTGCCACCTGAGCCTAGCTGGGCCCCAGGGTCTCCACCAGGAAGCTTCTCTTTCAGTCACTTTCTCTCTCCACTCTGCTGAGGTAGCTACCTCCCTCTCACATACTGTCTCAACTAACTGACCTTGAACTTCCTGTATCTGCTCTTTCTTTCTGTTGGCTCCTCCCACTTTACCTGTTGCCAGGCCCCACCCTATGGGAGAAGAGATGGGTCTTACGGCCCCCCAGCATGCAGCATGGGGGTAGCTGCCACTATCCCCGGTCCCAAATATGCCTAACAATAGGTGTAGTGTGAATTTGCCTGTGAACCGGCGTTTACTCTTGTCCTTACCCAGGATGTGACATCACACCTCTGGCTGGGGTGCAATGTCCCTGTGGCGACGGACGCCTCGGGGGCGCCACAGGTAGACCTAATGGTGGTCAGGGTCTAGCCTCCAGCGTATCCCTATTCCCTGTCAGACCCTGATATAATATCCCCATACCATACCCCACCCCAGGACTGGGCTAAACACAGAGAGACAGAAAGAAGCCTACATTCAGAACAGGAAAAAATGGGGTGGGCTTACGTGGACACAATGCTCCACATACAGTACACAAGTCCCACCTATTCGATAGCTTATAGGGTGGAGGGCGTTGCTTCTAATAATGGGCTTGGAGATGCCATTTTCACAGACAGGTAAAATACACAGTGTAGTTACTTGCTTCAGAATTACATTTCTTCAAATCATCTCAATACTTTCACTTCCCTTGACGTTCAATATCACATCCTGTACCTTCAATCAATTCTCATCTAATCTTCCCCCTTGGGAGAATTCTCCATTTTGTTTTTAAACATGCGTCTCACCTTCAGTCACGTACAGACTTCATTTGCTGGTCTAATTTGACCTCATTCACAGATTTTCAAATAGAAAACTAACACTTCTCTTTTTTCAATTTCAACATTTCCTACGGTGTTCCACACCAGAAACTATGTACATTATACATACAAACGTCTTCTAGGAAGAACTAAAACACCAGTGTCACGTGGGTGATAAGAAATTACACTCACCCTCACTATATGCCAGCTGTTGTTGATATCTCAAGTACTAGTAAGGCTAGTTTCACACTTGCATTCAGCGCATTCCATCACTATGGAGAATAGCGCAGTCCGTTAATGCACTGCGCTATTCTCCATAGACTTGTATGGACGACGCACTGTAACGCAAGTGTCTGCGTTGCATCCGCTGGACGACGCAGCGTCGTTATTTTGACGCTGCGTCGGGCGGATGGAACGCAACATGTAACGTTTTTCTGCGCTTGGCGGAGTGTCAAAAAAACGCAACCTGCAGGAATCCGTTAGGCATCCGTTGTTTTTATAATGGACGCCTATGGTGCCGGATTCCGTTAAAATGCGTCATTTGACGGATTCCGTTAATGCAGCTGTCTTTACAGAACTGCGCATGCTCAGATGTGTAAAGTCAAGGAAAAAAACTACAACGGATTGCGTTATTTTGTACGATCTGTAGCATGCGTTCTGCCACTATATGCAATGCATCCGTTGCATGCGTCACACAACGCAATGCTACGGATCCCGTCCAACGCAAGTGTGAAACTAGCCTGAAATCTGTTCACACTACATACGCCTCATGAGGACGGTCCATCCAAGACTCAATAACTCTGACTAAGACCAAGATTTAGGATTCTCCTTTTAATGCAATTCTATCTATCTATCTCCTACCTAGGATCGCGAAGAATAGAAGACATTACATTCCACTGAGTTACAGCCAGGGCTCATTACCATCAGCTTGGTACTCAGCAAAAACATACCAGGTTACCGTCAGGGCTCCTACCATAACGCTGTACCTGGAACTCGAAAACCCCCCTTTCAAATCTTCTCACCGGGGAAGACCAGGATTCCAGATCTCATCGATTATCGATTATTGATGACACGTCACACATAAGTGTATATCGTATATTTTTTTTCCTTCACTCAAAGAAACAACTGCAATTATGAACACTTCTTCTTTTTGCTCTAAAGCTAGCGGAGCACAGAACTTCCTGTTTTTCACAAACAGGTCTGCTTGCTTCAAGCAAACAGACATTTCAACAGGTAAACACAATGACATAAAATGCAGACACTATATATGTGGCGCCCCTGACCTGGTCAGGCACCACTGAGTACTGCACCCATGCTGAGTCAGTACAAACAGGTAATCCCAAAGGCTGAGTAGGGTGTGGACACATACAAGCACCCTTTGACCAGGACACACACACACACATTAGAGGGAAACCCTGGGCAGACCCAGGAGGGGGCAGAGCCTCCACATCTCAGTTAGTGTGGTGCTGTAGTGAAGCTGGAAGAGAGTTGTGCAGTGGCAGTCACAGGAGAAGGAGTGGAGCAGCAGTGTCTGAAGTGTAGGGCTGAAGAGCGGAACACTGTCAGACCCTGCACGTGCAGTGGCTGCTGGCGGGGCAGAACATTACCACCAAGTCAGACTGAAAGACACCTGAAGGAGAGCAGTAAGGAGTCGAGTATGGGGACTCCTGGTAATGAATGCACACATGAGGTACAGGTCCCTAGAGCCAGACATCCATTTAGTGATCTGCTAAATCCTGTAGGCGGTGGGATTAGAGGTTTAACGCCAACCAACACAGAACCCGCAGCATCAACAGTAACGAGGGGGCCCAAAAGGAGGATTGAGCCGGGAGCCATCTTGTCCTTGCTCCACGCTGTCAGCAAACGGGTCGGAAAGGGGAGAAAGGCAGTAGCGACCTCCCTGGACGCATCCCATGATATACTTCAAGTCAGGGGTGGTCCGAAGCAAAGATGCAGGTAGGCGAGTCAACAGTCACCCCTATATCAGCCTGAGGAATACCTGGTTCCACCTGGTTCATCATAGCATCGCCTGGGTTGCCTCACTCTACCAGCAAAAAGTGAGTAAAAACCCTGAAAGACATTTCTGGACTGTGTGTGAGTTCTTCTGCGACCTGTGGTACTACGCACTTACACCTGAGTCCCTGGGGCCAGCCTCACCCTCGGGAAGCTACACCATCTAACTGCACATACCATCAGCCTCAGACGCTTGCTAAACTGCAGTGGCGGTCTCCCCTCATCCTGACCGCAATTACCGAGAGTGGCGTCACGATTCCTATTGAAGTTAACCTGACCTACCTGTTGCCGGAAGATTCACAGCACGTGAATACCCTGAGGCGACCTGCAGGTGAGAACGAGGCTTCACATATATAACATGCAGGTGTCTGAACTCGCCTACACATATAACCATATAGCCTGGATCATACCAGTAATCAGCATATATCACAACTTCCTCATTTTCCTCTAACGTTAACTCAAGGAAAACAAAACTTGGAACTTCTGCTTTTTACACAGGACAGACAAAAAACCCAAAAAAACATTACATTTAACATTTAACATTATGCAGACAGCTTAAGGTAAAAATGACCTTGGTGGGTTCACTTAAGACATTTATCTCATGCGAGATGGCGGTCATCATTAGGTATCTAGACTGGGACAACCCAACCCCCCCCTTTCGAAATGCAAGTACACGCATGAGGTCTGCGAGGTGAGATAAGACAAATTTTCTTACCTCTTTGTGGAGTGCGCAATCTCCCCTCTCGTGTAGTTGTCTTTTCGAATCAATGTCTCAGCATGGCCGTCCGTTATCCAGAAGTTCTGCCCTAAGGTACGTTGGGCGCCATTTGTTAAGGTGACCATAAATTTACAGTGATGCAATCTAATTATGCATCTACCTTAACCCCGTCTGCATCCAAATCATGAGTCATTTGTTAGTAGCATGCATACTATTCTTCCATACAGACCAGAGAAATGACACGGATCTGCATAGAAAATATGACTGGTTTAATTACGGAGGTTGACACAAACTTAAAGGAATTAGTTGGCTAGGAGCCAATAATAAGTAACACGTTTCCTATTGGGTAATACCGTAACATAGCTTATTCTGTGATATACAATACACTGTAATGTACAATGTATTTCTTAAGCTATGTCAGCATGATTCACTTGTCACATGAAAGTCCAGACTGTCTGGTGAGTCTTATGATGTCTGAATGCAGATATAGGTGTGGTACACAGTTCAAACATTATCTTAAATCCTAGTTTTTGGATATCTTCATATAACTCTTAATAGTTCATAATCTTGTCCATAACATTACTATCCCGGACAACGCCGGGTTCTACAGCTAGTAGTTAATAAATAACATTTTCCACATGTCTACTTTACATCAGTTTAATTTTGGAAACATCATTGTTTTGTGTTAGGAAGTTAAAAGGATTCAATATTTATCAGCAATTTCCCAGTTTTCCAACAAAATTTACAAAACCATTTTTTTAGGCACCATATGACATTTGAAGTGACTTTGAGAGGCCTAAGTGACAGAAAATACCCAAGAGTGACACTGCTCAAAAAACTTCACCCCTCAAAGTGCTCAAAATCACACACAAAAAGTTTATTAACCCTTTAGGTGCTTCACAGGAACCAAAGCAGTGTGGAAGGAAAAAAATTAACATTTTACTTTTTCTCACAAAATGTTATTCTCGCCTCAAATTTAGCATTTTCACAAGGGAAACAAGAGAAAATACATAGTACAATTTGTTCTGCAATTTCTCCTGGGTAAGATGCTATCCCATATGTGGTGAAAATCAACTGTTTAGAAGCATGGCAGGGTTCAGAAGAGAAGGAGCACCATTTGAATTTTAGAGCGCAAAATTGTCATGACATGTTGCATTTGGAGAGCCTCTAATGTACCTAAACAGTGAAGCTCTCCCACAAGTGACACCATTTTGGAAACTAAACCCCTCAAGGAATTTATATAGATGTTTGGTGAACTACTTGAGCCACCAGGTACTTCACAGAATTTCATAACGTAAAGCCGTGAAAAAAAAATGTTACCACAAAAACGTTGCTTTAACCCTAAATATGATCTTTTTACAAGGTTCACAGGAGACAATGTGTGGCGCCCCTGCGGCTTCAGGCACCACAGGTAACTGAACCCCCATTAGGGTGTAGTACTCATCCTGGGTCCGAGGAAGGTCGAGGCCGGTTTACACATATTCAAACATACAGTCAATGGGTTGCCCTCCCCAATGGGGACCGGGCCAGGGTTGGATCACAGTACGGAGTCACTACAGCGGTGGGTTTACAGGACGCCACCGCACCAGGGGTTCCCCAGATCCACTGGACTTGGGACTCAGGGCCAGGGAGAACCAACCACCAGGGGGAGTCATAAGCACACAGTGGGAAGAGCAGGTTGACCTAGTGAGAGTAGTGAACCAGCTGGTGTCAGCGACTGGGGGCACCATCTCAGGACACACAACACAACCAGAACAGAGAGTTCAGCTTCAGACACAGAGCAGAGCGGACGTGCTGCGGGCAGCTCTGAGGTCCAAGGCATTCAACAGAGTCGCTGGGGAGAAGCAGGGCAGCTGCTTCCACAGGACTGGCGCTGTTGGGATACATAATCCTAGGACAGATATACTTCACATTGTCTGCCAACTCCGCAAGAGTCGCGGGGAACAGCTACGAAAAGTCACCGGACCCGTCCCACAAGTCTGCAGCAAATATCACATAGGATCCAGGATTGATGACTGGCCCCATAACGGAACCACGCTATCAGTATACAGAACGGGACACACTTTACTGACACCGGGACCCTCAAATGCTTCATGCTACGGGGGTCCAATACTTAGGGTATAAAAGGAGGAGAGAGCTCACAGACTGACACACACACTGGACTTGACCTTTCACGGATCTGGGATCGCATGGAGCCCTTCGTGACAGAGAACGGTACCTCGGGCAGCATCTGAAAGACTTGTGAGTAAAAATACCTGGAACCCCTGTCTCTGCTTCTCCTGGACCAGCGCTGCGGCACCAACGGGGACTGCTACCACTCCTGCCATCCTCCCCAGATTAATCCCGCTCCGCCTGTGGGGAGCAACACCATCCCGTCTGCACTTAACATCTACTCCGGTGAGAGACCTTGCAGTGGCGGCCCCATCCCTGGCCACGTACCATAGGTGGCATCACGGTACGCCTCAGGGCAACGGAACTGGGCCAGGCTACCACGTGACAACACAGAGGATCTGAACCCCCGTCCTGGCAATGAGTAGGTTAAAACACCTGCCCCGTGGGGCACTACAAATGCACCATACAATTTGTTGTGAAATTTCTCCTGAGTATGCCCATACCTCATATATGATGTAAATCTACTGTTTGGGCGCATGGCAGGGAACAGAAAGGAAGGAGCGCCATTTGAATTTTAGAGCGCCAAATTGGAATAAATTGCAGATACCATGCCGCATTTGGAGAGCCCATGAGGTGCCTAAACAGTGGAGCTCCACACCAGTGACATCTTAAGATATTTATCTAGATGTATGGTGAGCACTTTTAACCCCCAAGTGCTTCACAGAGTTTTATAACGTTGAGCCATGAAAATAAAAACTTTTACTGCAAAAATGTTGCTTTAGCTCCAAAACTTTTATTTTTACAAAGGTGACAGGGAAAAATGTAGCATGGAATTTGTTGAGAAATTTCTCCTGAGTATGCAGATTCCTCATGTGTGGTGGAAATTAACTGATGGGTGCATGGCAGAGCTTGGAAGGGAAGGAGTGCTATTTGACTTTGTAAACACCAAATTGGCTGGAATCATTAGCGGACGCCATGTCCTGTTTGAGAGCCCCTGATGTGCCTTGGCAGTGGATCTCCTCACAATTGACCCCCTTTTGGAAACTAGATCTCTCAAGAAATGTATCTACATGTATGGTGAACATCTTGAATCCTCAGTTGCTTCATCGAATATTATAACCTCGAGCCGTGAAAATGAAAAAAAAGTTTAACCACAAATATGTTGCTTTAAACCCAAATTTTTCAGATTCACTAGGGTAAAAGGAGATAATGAACCAAACAATTTGTTGTGCAATTTCTGCTGAGTACACCAATGCCACATACGTGAACGAAAACTACTTTTGAGGCACAGTACAAAGTGAAGACGTGAACGAGCACCATATTTCAGTTCAGATTTAGTGGGAGTGGTTTTCAGGTGCCATTTCACATTGGCAAAGTCCCTGAGGTGCAATTATTGCAAAACCCCCCACAAGTGACCCCATTTTACAAACTATACTTCTCAATGAATTAATTCAGGGGTGCAGTGAGCATATTGACACTATAGGTGTGTCACAAAATTTTATACTATTGGCCGGTGGACAAAAAATAATTACAAATTTAAAACTAAAATGTTGTTTTAACCACAGATTTTGAATTTTCACAATGGAAATAGGAAAAAAGGTCCCAAAATGTGTTAAACAAATTCTCCTGAATATGGAAATACCCCACAAATGACTATACAGTACAGTTTAGCCGCACGTTAGGGCTCAGGAGGAAAGGAGTACCATTTGTCTTTTGGAGCACAGATTTTCCTACAATAGTTTGTAGAATCCATTTGCAGAGCTCCTGAGTGCCAGAACAAAAGAATTCCCCTCAAATGACCAAATTTTGGAACTTACATCCCTCCGGGGATTCATCTGCGGGTCTAGTTACGATTTACTCTCTGGAAAACACCCATGGTATCAAAGGCAGTGAATGTTGCAAAAATTAAAAATTGCAAATAAATCCTTGTTGTACCCAGTACATTGTAGTGCCTGTACATTATACATAGCTTGTGCTTTGGAAGACTCATAGCCCGTAAATTAAGTGGGCTTCCTCAATACAACAATACCAAACATGGGGACGTTAACTGTGGTTTAGGCACATTGAGGGACTCAAAAGAAAGAGGGGCATTTGGATTTTGGAGCACAGATTTTGCTGGGATTTCTTTTTTGAGGGAGATAACCATAGCATTTTTCCAGAGCCTTTGTGTTACCAGTAACATGGAAGACCCCCTATATTGCCGTTAACAGATGACGGACATGAGTGGGGACTTGTGTTTTTGTGGATTGAGTTGAATGCTGTTTGGAGATTTGGGTACAGAACATTTTGGATAAGTTCCCATTCATCCTGTGCTCTATGCTGAGAGCTTACATTGGGGTTTCCATCTACATCTCCGGAAAGATTCAGGTGAAAGTACCAATGGATCCATTCAATAATTAGGCAGCATAGTTACCCCGGAATTTTGGCCTCTGTTCAGTGGTGTCAGTCTTTTCAAAGGTGAACAATTGTTGATGGCCACACTTTTGTACACATCTAAAAAAAGGGGCATAAAAAGATGGACACCACTGCACCACAGGTCAGACACAAGGTCAAAGTGACTCCATCTGCCTCATCACAGTGAAATTTCGGTTGGCAATTATTTCTAAATCCCGTTTTTCACACCTAATCCTCAGTATAAGCGCTCAGTTTTGAGCACAGGATTAATATGAGCTGCACCATACTATGATCTTTAGGAGGTAGGATAAACAAGTCAACAGTAGTTGAAGAATTGCTTTATTTATTTATTTTTTACTCCATTTAACTTGCGGTATAAGTGATCAGGCGGCTTTAATCCTCAGGTCAGCACGATTACAGTGATACCAGATTTTATATATATTTTTTTAGGTTTGGCTACTATCACACTAAAATGCTTATTTGCAAAATAAAGATTTTTTGCATCACTGAATTTTGAAGGCTATAGTTTTTTTTTTATTTTTCTGCTGACAGAGTCATGTGAGGGCTTGTTTTTTGCAGGATGAGTTGGAGTTTTCACTGGTTTTCAATCTGCCCTTCTGCATGGTATCCGCTCCTCCTGTCACTTTGGTGTTGCTACCAACAGGTGTACACAAATCTTGAGGAACACTCTGCACCACACTCACCAAACACACATTGGGCAGCCTGAGTGGAATAGGGCCACCCAGATGGAGGGCTGGTAGAAGGAGGGCAGAAGTGTCTGTGCAGTTGTAGAGTTGTAGAGTTGTAGAGTTGTAGAGTGGAAGTGGAAGGAGAGACAGCGGTGACAGTGCAGGTCACGCTGTGGAGCTGGGCTCCTGTACCCATCCCAGGTGCCAGACATTGGCCTGGCCAGAAGGAGCTGGAACCCCAGTCGCAGGCGGTAGTGGCAGGAAGCACGGTGCTGCTACAGAGAGCAGGCCGGCTGCCTTGTGCTACAACCGGGCAGAGACCAGGGCACAACGGGGTACGCGGACCCTAGGCTGGGAAGTAGCTTCACGCAGCCCAGTAATTCCCCCGACGGGAACGGAATCTTCAGGAACTGTTCCCCACCCGCTCCAGAATCGGGGTAGTAGCGCAACAAGGGGGATAGGACTTCCCACAACCGTCCAGAAAATCCCAAGCGTGAACCCTGAGAGCAAGCTCACCCTGCTAGCCACGCAGGTGAGCGGGACCCGAAACACTTCAAGTGTAAGGGATCCACACGTAGGACACACAGTGCCAAGGGACAAGGCTTCAGGTCAACAGGCATCACCAAGAGGACACAGACCCAGCGTGCCCACCCAAGGACCACAGAGTGCTCAAGAGTTTGGTTTACCTGGTGTCAGCGTCAGTGACTTTGTACTGTGTGAGTACACGTTACCCCCCTTGCAACCGACGGGTTCCCCACGCCATCCATCACCGGACCCTGGGACACCACTCCTCTGCCCACGGAGGGGTTAACAACTTAATCTGCCACACACCAGCATCCCCGGGTTCCCCAAACCGGCAGTGGTGGTCCCTCACGTTACCACACACCGTGGGTGGCGTCACGAACATTATCCCAAAACCACAAACAATTCCCCCCTTTATTTCCGAGGGTGCCGCGCGATGCCGCCTTGGATCCAGAGACCCCTCGAGCCACTGCGGATTTGGGTCCGAGCAGCCCATCGGCTGTCGCGGGGGCGGCACACTTACATATGGTGGTAATTCATAGACAATTTTGATGACTACCTGGAAAAAAGCAGCCTTGTTTTCCTAATTTCATGTAACCAATGATTCCAAAGTACAAATTGTTAAAACAGTTTTTCAATATCAGAAATGGATATCTGCTTTTTTTTTTCCAGCAACAGTTTTACCCCAGTCGATTATTATTGCAGGACGGCTCTGCTGAAGTGAATGTAGCTCGGCTGCAATACCAAGCATGTCCTGCTCACACATGTGACACTGTTTTTAGAATAGTTAATAATGATAATGATAATAATAATAATAATTTTTATTTTTATAATATTTATTTTTATACATGACACGTTACACAGCATTGAAATATATGTTATTTATAATATTTAACTATTTTCATCTGGTATTGGCATATGCCACATTTACTTCTAATACCCATGCCAAGAATAAAGAAAAGCTACCGGTGTCTGGATCTCCAGCATTAATTTTTTATGGTATATGCCATATTTAGCACAGAAAATGCTGCTTAAACTGTTTATTCAGCAGAATATCTATTATATTGGTTATCTTTCCTCAGTCTCTTGCTTCTGGTCTTTATTCCATATTTATGCCGTATTATGTACTAGTATTAAAGCATTAAATAAACTTTAGAATTCCAATATCATAGAAAAACAAAAAGTTTTCAGCCCATGCAGGAGACTTTATGAAACATGACTCTCACCAGGCTGGCAGTATCTGCTGTATAGGCTGGGAGCATTGTGTAATAAAATACCTTTCATTTAGGCAGCCATGTGAACAGGCACCTAATAAGCTTAACTCCAAAAAAAATACACAACAGAGACATGAAATACTGTAAAAATACCTGCCTTGATACACTTCATCCTGAGTAAAATGCCTTTAAAGGTAATCTGTCACCAAGTTGTGCTACTTCCATGAGAGCAGCATGATGTAGGACAAGAGACCCTGATTCCAGCAATGTATCAGTTACTGGGCTGCCTGTTGCAGTTTTTATAAAATCCCAGTTTTATCTTCTGCAGATCTAGCAGTTTTCTAAATGCTGAGCTCTGTATAACCCTGCCCACACCACTAATTGGCAGCTTTCTGTGCATAAGCAGAAATCATAGGTAGGGGCAGGATTACACAGCTCATGACTATGGAAGACTACATGGCACCAGTGTTACTAATTCTCCATTGATAATTTCTTACTGATAAAATTGTGATTGTATGGAAACTGCAGTAAGTGACACAACCCTGGAATCACAGTTTCTGCCCCTACATTATGAGGGTCTAAGGTTAGATGGCAAAACCTAGTAGCAGAGACCACTTTATCAAACAACATTTATGTTTTGTTTACTTTTATCAATTATTTCTAGATTTAGCGTTCCTTTAAGTTTTGATTTCAGAATTTAGGTATGGAAAAAGAACACAATTTTCTTACTTTTCATTTACTTGTCATTTCATCGTTGGTCGGGTCCTGCCAGTTATTAATAGCATTATGTGATACTTGAGGCAGCTGAGGAATTTTCCACCAGATAAACTGTCCCTCACTTCCAGTCAGTGTCTGACGTGAAGCTAAATATTCATGGTACAGACAGTGTGACTTCACAAGCTCAGGTTTTTCTTTTGTATGTTAACATAGCAATGTTGTGGAATGGAGAGAGACTAGGTATAACGGCTGTGCTGCTGCCATAAAGAAATCCAGGTGTAGTGATAAGTCTTCATTAAGGTATAAAAATAATGTATTTCTGGGCTGGACCAACTCTTTTGTCAGGTATATACCTAACAAGTATGTAAGGAGGTGAATGGGTTGTCTCATTCCCTCTGAAAACACTAATCTTATTTGTATAATGTGTGTATTTCTGCCATGTTAATTTCCTTTTGGGCTGCAGTACTATCCACTGGCCACAAGAGATCATATGTTTACTCTTATATAGACTGTTTAGAAAGGACAGGGTTAATAGATAATCAGCCAGGGAGAAGAAGGAGATTATGGGGTGTTCAGGGAAACTACAAGTGTATCTCAATAAATTAGAATACCATCAAAAAGTAAATTTATTTCAGTAATTCAATACAAAAAGGGAAACACATATATTATTTAGAGTCATTACACACAGAATGATCTATTTCAAGTGTTTATTTCTGTTAATGTTGATGATTACAGCCAATGAAAACCCAAACATCATTATCTCAGAAAATTTGAATAATTACCACAAAACACCTGCAAGGGCTTCCTAAGCATTTAATATGGTCCCTTAGTCTGGTACAGTAGGCTACAAAATAATGGGGAAGGCTGCTGACTTGACAGATGTCCAGAAGACATTCACTGACACACTCCACAAGGAGGGTAAGCCACAAAAGGTCATTGCTAAAGAAGCTGGCTGTTCAGAGTGCTGTATCCAGGCATATTAATTGAAAGGAAAAAGTACGGTAGAAAAAGATGCACAAGCAACCAGGATAAATGCAGCCTTGATAGGATTGTTAAGTAAAATTTCAAAAATTTGGTGGAGATTCACAAGGAGTGGACTGCTGCTGGAGTCAGTGCTTCAAGAGCCACCACACACAGACGTATCCAGGACATGGGCTACAACTGTCACATTCCTGCTGTCAAGCCACTGATGACCAATAGACAACGCCAGAAGCATCTTACCTGAGCCAAGGAGAAAAAGAACTGGACTGTTGCTCAGTGTCCAAGGTGTTGTTTTCAGATGAAAGTACATTTTGCATTTCATTTGGAAATCGCGGTCCCAGAGTCTGGAGGAAGAGTGGAGAGGCCACAATCCAAGCTGCTGAGGTCTAGTGTGAAGTTTCCACAATCAGTGATGGTTTGGGGAGCCATGTCATCTGCTGGTGTAGGTCCACTGTGTTTTATCAAGAGCAAAGTCAGTGCAGCCGTCTACCAGGAAATTTTAGAGCACTTCATGCTTCTCTCTGCCAACAAGCTTTTTGGAGATGAAGAGTTCATTTTCCAGCAGGACTTGGCACCTGTCCACACTGCTAAAAGTACCAGTACCTGGTTTAATAACCACAGTGTAACTGTGCATGATTGGCAGCCAACTCACCTGACCTAAACCCCCGTATAAAATATATGGGGTATTGTCAAGAGGAAGATGAGAGACACCAGACCCAACAATGCAGACGATCTGAAGGCTGCTATCAAAGCAACCTGGGCTTCCATAACACCTCAGCAGTGCCACAGGCTGATCGCCTCCATGCCACGCCGCATTGCTGAAGTAATTCATGCAAAAGAAGCCACGACCAAGTATTAAGTGCATTTACTGTACAGACTTTTCTGTAGGCGCCAACATTTCTGAGTTTAAAATCATTTTTTTCAGTTGGTTTTATATAATATTCTAATTTCCTGAGATTATGAGTTTTAGGTTTTCTTTGGCTGTAAGCCATAATCATAAACATTAACAGAAATAAACACTTGAAATACATCACTCTGTGTGTAATGACGCTATATAATATGTATATTTCCCTTTTTGTATTGAATTACTGGAATAAGTTAACTTTTTGATGATATTTAAGATGCACTTGTAGTTCCTTTTTCAAGGTCAGCTATGGAGTCGGATGGTGAATTATGGAGAAGTAGTATACCATCATAGCAAGAAAAGCAACCTTGGGTATGTGTGTGGTAAGTACAGCAAAGGACCTACAGTTGTCTGAAGCAGGCGAGTAAGGGCACATAAGACTTACAAGCTACAATGCAGCAATTGTGTGCTGGGTCTAAGGGACAGATTTAAAGAGAAGGTAGATTTGGGCCAGACTGGTAGCAAGACTAGTAGGGTGGTAGCTAATGAGCGCTCCTTTACGTCAGTGTTCTTAAAGAATGGAGTCACCCCTGTTGCCTTGTCATCAAACTGTTATTTTCCTGTCTAGTACTCTTTGACTTTCGGTTACTGTTGGAAACATGCCTCTGTACTTTGTAGAGTAGAGTGGTGAGCTCACTATGTGCTACTCCCTGTATTTAAGTGTGGTTGTTAGTAAATAAAACCCTTAGTTTTCAAAAGCTAGCATGGTTTCCTCATTCTGGGGTCCAAGGAAGCTGGCACCACGCAAAATGTGGCAGAACTGAACATATAGCTATCCTCAACAGAAGCACCACAGCATACACACGCCCAGAACCCAAGAATCCCTATATTTCTGTAGCATAATGAGATGGGGTACCTCGCCCAAACTACTGCCTGGAGCCTTTATAAGCATTGTCACAAACCACCGGGGGGGTCACTCAGAAATCCCCCGCGCTGGCTACCAGTACGTCACAATCGGGGGGTAACAAGTGGGGTCACCCCTCCTTTATACCTCCCGACCGACAGACAGAGCACGTGACGCGCTCTCTAGCGCCCCTCTTATAGTCAGGCCAATTATGGAATTGCCCGACAATAAGCAAGGAGGCCGCTATACTACTTATGCCGATTATTGAAGGGCCCCCGGCGAGAGAAGGGTATATATTCCCCCGACCTCCGCGGGCGGAATATATAAACTCTCCCCGAATCTCACTGGCCTCCCCACAATAATCCTTGGCACAACTCGCTGCCACCAACCGATTTACGGTAACTATTAGCCGAACACACGGACGTGGGATTCAAGATCGAGATAACAGAACAGCCCAAGATTAATTATATAATTTAATCAGCCTAAAGCACACTAGAAACTACAATATATACAATAGGGAATCTACAGAATATACATATGTCAGAGTACAGTTACAGATAAAGCATGGGTTACAAACAGGTATACAATTACATCAGTTACCTTGTGTGTCTGGCCACAGGGGGGCGCTGTAGACCAGGTTTCTAGGATTCTTCCTCACAGGTCTTTCCCAACCAGGCCCCCGAGCAGAAGAACACTGGAAAATGGCCGAAGTAGGGTTATCAACCTGGGCAGATCCAGGTCCCCTCCTACCTTAGTGACCTCACAGGGAAGCACTGCCACTCCCCCTGCATGGATCAGAATTATCCAGCAAAGGGGATATTGGCCATAACTTTGCCTGGGAGCGTCGTAGGCAGACGCCAATGCTCTCATTGTGACAGTTATGAATTTAGCTACAGAACGAGGGGACTCATGACCTGTCTACGAGTTCCCATATGGCTGATATCACGCCTGGGGTATTTCCCAAGCTCCCCCTTCCATAAAAAAGGTGTGCCAGCATCGTCCGCCTGCGCAAACACCATTTTTATGGTTGCCATATTTATCGGAGATATGGCTTGCGAGATATGAACCATTTTTTACTGGAGTCGTTCTGTCTGGCTACTTCCAAGCCTTGCTAATGAGATACAACTCTTGTTACAGGGTGACGGCAGGGAGTCATCCTGGGTCCATTGTCCTCACATCATCTCATCTCCATATCAGAGGAGATGGCTGTTGGAGGTGTAAGTGGGATGTGACACCTTCACAGATGCTGGACATTTGAGCACAAGAAGGGAGGGGGGCACTGCCAGGGAGTGATGAGAGCAATTATGACTTCTAGTCATAATTCCTCTTCATATCCCAGGATTTACCTCACACCTCCCCCCTTTTGAGGGCGCTAGGGGGCAGCACACTCCGGTGTTCCCCCGTGCGCCCGTCCGCGACCTCTCCTTGTCGGGACAGCCCGTCTGCGTTACCGTGGTCACGGCCCCTTTTGTGGCGAATGGTGAAGTCGTATTGCTGGAGCGCAAGGCTCCATCGCAACAATCGCCCATTCGTCCCAGAGACGGTGTGCAACCAGCTGAGGGGATTGTGGTCCGTCTCCACGATGAAGTGGCGCCCGTATAGATAGGGTTGCAGACGCTGCAGGGCCCACACTATGGCCAGGCACTCCTTCTCCATTGTAGAATAGGCCACTTCCCTTGGTAACAGCTTCCTGCTCAGGTACAAGACTGGGTGCTCTTGGCTCGCAGAGTCCACCTGGCTGAGCACCGCACCGAGGCCGAAGTCACTGGCGTCGGTCTGTACTACAAACGGCTGCGTGAAGTCGGCTGCCTGTAGCACGGGCGGGCTGGACAGGGCGTCCTTTAGGGCCCGGAAGGCTGTCTCGCAGTCCACTGTCCAATCGACTGCAGAGGGCAGCTTCTTCTTGGTGAGGTCCGTCAAGGGCTTTGCCAGGCTACTATAGCATGGAACAAACCTCCTATAGTACCCAGCGGTCCCCAAGAAGGACATCACCTGCTTCTTGGTCCTGGGGGTGGGCCAGGATGCGATGGCCTCCACTTTCTCAGGCTCGGGCTTCAGTGTTCTCCCACCTACCCGGTGACCGAGGTACTGGACCTCGCTCATGGCCAGCTGACACTTTCCCGGCTTGATGGTCAAACCTGCCCGGTGGATCCGCCTGAGCACCTGTGCTAGATGCTCTAGGTGGTCCTCCCAGGTGGGACTGAAGACGGCTATGTCATCTAGGTACGCGGCCGCGTACCCTTCAAGTCCCTTGAGCAGGGTGTTGACCATCCGCTGGAAAGTGGCAGGGGCATTCCTCATCCCGAATGGCATCACCGTGGACTCGTACAGTCCAAATGGGGTAATAAAGGCAGAGCGTTCCCTGGCCTTGCGAGTCAGGGGGATCTGCCAATATCCCCGGCTCAGATCCATGATGGTCAGGTACTGAGCCCCGGCCAACTGATCGAGCAGGTCATCGATGCGTGGCATTGGGTACGCATCGGCGACCGTGACCGCATTGAGCCCCCTGTAGTCCACGCAGAACCGAGTGGTTCGGTCCTTCTTAGGGACGAGGACTACAGGCGAGGCCCAAGCGCTGTTGGATGCCTGGATCACCCCCAGCTCCAGCATCTCGTCAATCTCCTGGCGCATGTGTTGCTGCACCTCCAGGGAGACCCGATATGCTGAACGCCGGATCGGGGGATGATCCCCAGTGTCCACGTGATGGACAGCCAAGTCAGTCCTTCCGGGCTGGTTGGTAAACAACCCCCGGAAGGGGTGTAGGGTGGCCCACAGCTGGGACCGTTGGTCCTCCAAGAGCTGGTGGCCAACCTCCACATCCTCAATGGATCCGCCTGCCCTAACCTGGGCTAGCATATCCAAGAGGGTTTCCGCTTCTCCCTCCTCGGGCAGGTTGCACACGGGGAGCGCACATGCCTCCCGCTCATGATGTGCCTTCATCATGTTCACATGGAAGGGCTTCCGCCTTCCACGGGCAGGGTCCAGGGTGACCAGGTACGTCACAGGGTTGAGCTGCTGGTACACGAGGTATGGGCCTTCCCAGGCTGCCTGAAGCTTGTCCTGTGGTACGGGGACCAGTACCCACACCTTTTGACCCACTTGGTAGGTCCTCTCACAAGCGTTCTGGTCGTACCAACGCTTCTGATCGGCCTGGGCTTGAGCCATATTGTCGTGTACCAGTTGCGTCAAGGCCTGCATTTTGTCCCGGAAGCGCATGACATACTCGATAACCGACACTCCAGGGGTGGCCAAATCCCCTTCCCAAGCCTCTTTCACCAGAGCCAGGGGGCCCCGCACACGTCGCCCGTACAGGAGCTCAAACGGTGAGAATCCTGTTGAGGCCTGTGGAACCTCCCGGTAAGCAAATAACAGGTGTGGGAGATACCGCTCCCAGTCACGCCCATGGGAGTCGACCAACATCTTAAGCATCTGCTTTAAGGTGCCATTGAACCGCTCGCACAGGCCATTAGTCTGTGGATGGTACGGGCTGGCCACCAGATGTCGCACCTGGACTTGCTTACAGAGGGTCTCCATCAGCTGGGACATGAATTGGGTCCCCCGGTCGGTGAGCATTTCCTGGGGAAAACCCACTCGGGAGAAAATCTCCAGCAATGCGGTGGCCACCTTGTCAGCCCGAATGGACGACAAGGCCACTGCTTCTGGGTACCGGGTGGCATAGTCCACTACCGTCAGTATGAAGCGTTTCCCGGAGCTGCTGGGGATGGCCAGCGGGCCGACCAGATCCACAGCCACCCTCCTGAAAGGCTCATCGATGATTGGCAGAGATACCAGTGGGGCTTTGGGGCGTGGCCCCGCCTTCCCCACTCTCTGACAGGTTTCACACGAACGGCAGTAGGCAGCCACATCGGCCCCCATTTTTGGCCAGTAGAAATGCTGGTTTAACCTGGCCTTGGTCTTAGCGATCCCTAGGTGTCCGGCCATCGGAATCTCATGTGCGATCCGCAACAACTCCGTCCGGAACGGATAGGGTACCACCAACTGTCGGTCCCTGGGCCACGCCTCCGGTGAACCCTGCTGGACCGTGGCCCGGTACAGCCGTCCTTGGTCCCAGACCACTCGCTCCGGGTCCGAGTCCGAGGGAGGCTGTGCCGCCTGCTCCTTTAGAGCTTTCAGGCTGTCGTCAGCTTCTAACGCTGCCTGAAACTCCTGACTAGATGTGGCCAGAATCGACGAGACTGTCACATCTTCAGTCAGTACCCCGGGACCTGTGTCCTGGCCTCCACCTGACTCGGCTGCCACTTGGTCAGAAGGGGAAGAGCTATCGGACCTCCGGGAGGCCCCTTGGCTTCCAGCACTCCCACTGCGGGTGACAGCGGCCACAGCCGCTGCGACCGTGGGTCGTGCCTGCTCCTCCTCCGTTCCTGACCAAGTCGCCGGTTCAGGCAGACCTACCTGGCTTCCTGACACCCCGGTTGTGGGGGAACCATGCACCGAGATCTTACCTGGGAGCACTTCCGCTCCTGGACCGGCCCCAATCTCACCTGCCTGTTCCCCTCCTGCAGCAACAGAACCCCGGTGTGAAATCTCTGGGGACCCCACATTTGCTGTGGTAGCCCCCACCCCACACACTGGTCCTCCCCCTGCAGCACCCTGCTCTCTGCTTATCCCTGCAGAGGGCAACAGATCCCAGCTCACAGGCTGGTTACTTGTAGAGGCATTGTCACACCTTTCTCTGACCCCCTCCCCTGTCACAGCTGCAGCTGTGTGTGTGTCTATGGTGTCTGTGCAAGCAGAAATATCAGAGTTCACTCCCTCCTCCCTTACATCATTCATAGATAACACATTAACATTGTCAGGAGTCATGTCAGCACTGGCTGAAGGTTCAGCCTTTGGGGCGGGGCCAAACTGGGAGGTTATTTGCCCCAAATCTGTCCCAAGTAGCACGTTTGCAGGGATCCGATCAGTTACCCCCACCTCCCTCACCCCTCGCCCTGCGCCCCAGTCCACATAAATGTCAGCAACAGGCAGCGCCGGGTCAATGCCTCCAATCCCGGAGACAGCGAGGGTTTTTCCAGGGATCAAGTCTTGGGGGGACACCATCTCAGGCCGCACCAGAGTCACCTCCGAGGCGCTGTCTCGCAGTCCTATGGTCACATACTGGCCGACGGTGACAGGTTGGAAGCTGTCCAGGGACCTACCACCACCCCCACCCACACAATACACCTTGGGCGGCCCTTGGGACGGGGACGGAGCCGGGGCCTTGGGACGCTGAGGGCACATGGCCTTGAAGTGTCCAGGTAGGTTGCACTGGTGGCACCGTCTTGGCTCTGCCACGGGCCTGGAGAGGGGAGTTGAGGGGGACACCCCCTGCAGTCTAGGGGCAGGTGGGGCAGTCGCAGAGTTCATCTTACCCCCTCTCCAGGTGCTGCTGGTGGCTGCTCTCCTGGCCTCAGGAGCCCGATTGTTGGTGTAGTCATCTGCCAGGGCAGCTGTAGCCGTGGATCCCTTTGGCTTCTGGTCTCGGATGAACTGGCGGAGATCCTCAGGGCAGTTCCACAAGAGTTGCTCCGTGATGAACAAGTCCAGGATCTCCGGTCCGGTGGAAAGCTGCAGGCCTTGGGTCCAGTGGTCGGCAGCTCGGGCAAGTGCCCGCCGGTGGTCAGCCCAGGAGTCCTTTGGTCCCTTCTGCAGCGTCCGGAACTTCTTGCGGTAGGACTCCGGGGTGAGGTTGTACTGTTGGATCAGGGCCCGCTTGATGGTGTCGTAGCCCTGATCCGCCTCAGCAGGCAAGTCCCCAAGGATATCCAGGGCCTTACCCCTTAAACGGGGGGTCAGGTATTTGGCCCACTGGTCCTTGTTCAGATGATGCTGCAAGCAAGTCCGTTCAAAAGCAGTCAAGAAAGAGTCCAAGTCTCCATCCTTCTCCAGCACTGGGAAGTCCTCAACACGGACCTTTGGAAGTTTGGTGTCTGGAAGGTCACGGGTGGCTGATGAGGGCCGGAGCTGAGCTAGCTGCAGCTGGTAGTTACGCTCTGCCTGGCGCTCTTCACGCGCTGCTTGCCGCTCACGCTCGGCCATGAGTTCCTTGTAGCCCTCCCGGTCTCCAGCCTGGCGTAGGGCCATAGCCATTTGAAGAAGGCTATCCGAGCCTCCCAGGCTCGGTGGAATGGCACGTGGTGATCTGCGGCCCGCTGCGGAGCCTGGTGCTTCACTGTCCATTGCAGAGCGGAGGGCTGGCATCTGGCTCGTTGAGGACCCTTGGGCGAGCTGCTCCTCATCTTGTCCAGCAGTGCCCGGTTGTGCAATGTCCTCTGCAGAGCTGTTTTCTGGCGTCGAGCTCCTGGAGGACTCGTGGACAACCTCCTCATCGTCTCTGGCCTTAGCATCGGCCATTCCTTTGGCTTTGCTCCTGGTGCTCTCAGCCATTCTTGCAGACTTTTGGTCACTGACACAGAACTGACACCTGATGCCTCCACACACCTTACAGTATCTGCACTCTGACACTCTAGTGTTGAGCTAGTCTGAAGACCCCAGCAGCCACAGCTGCTGCAGGCAGTCTTTAGTGTCTGGGAGTATGGGTCTCACACTCACACACACTATTATCTCGATCCCACCGCTTGCCACCAATATGTCACAAACCACCGGGGGGGTCACTCAGAAATCCCCCGCGCTGGCTACCAGTACGTCACAATCGGGGGGTAACAAGTGGGGTCACCCCTCCTTTATACCTCCCGACCGACAGACAGAGCACGTGACGCGCTCTCTAGCGCCCCTCTTATAGTCAGGCCAATTATGGAATTGCCCGACAATAAGCAAGGAGGCCGCTATACTACTTATGCCGATTATTGAAGGGCCCCCGGCGAGAGAAGGGTATATATTCCCCCGACCTCCGCGGGCGGAATATATAAACTCTCCCCGAATCTCACTGGCCTCCCCACAATAATCCTTGGCACAACTCGCTGCCACCAACCGATTTACGGTAACTATTAGCCGAACACACGGACGTGGGATTCAAGATCGAGATAACAGAACAGCCCAAGATTAATTATATAATTTAATCAGCCTAAAGCACACTAGAAACTACAATATATACAATAGGGAATCTACAGAATATACATATGTCAGAGTACAGTTACAGATAAAGCATGGGTTACAAACAGGTATACAATTACATCAGTTACCTTGTGTGTCTGGCCACAGGGGGGCGCTGTAGACCAGGTTTCTAGGATTCTTCCTCACAGGTCTTTCCCAACCAGGCCCCCGAGCAGAAGAACACTGGAAAATGGCCGAAGTAGGGTTATCAACCTGGGCAGATCCAGGTCCCCTCCTACCTTAGTGACCTCACAGGGAAGCACTGCCACTCCCCCTGCATGGATCAGAATTATCCAGCAAAGGGGATATTGGCCATAACTTTGCCTGGGAGCGTCGTAGGCAGACGCCAATGCTCTCATTGTGACAGTTATGAATTTAGCTACAGAACGAGGGGACTCATGACCTGTCTACGAGTTCCCATATGGCTGATATCACGCCTGGGGTATTTCCCAAGCTCCCCCTTCCATAAAAAAGGTGTGCCAGCATCGTCCGCCTGCGCAAACACCATTTTTATGGTTGCCATATTTATCGGAGATATGGCTTGCGAGATATGAACCATTTTTTACTGGAGTCGTTCTGTCTGGCTACTTCCAAGCCTTGCTAATGAGATACAACTCTTGTTACAGGGTGACGGCAGGGAGTCATCCTGGGTCCATTGTCCTCACATCATCTCATCTCCATATCAGAGGAGATGGCTGTTGGAGGTGTAAGTGGGATGTGACACCTTCACAGATGCTGGACATTTGAGCACAAGAAGGGAGGGGGGCACTGCCAGGGAGTGATGAGAGCAATTATGACTTCTAGTCATAATTCCTCTTCATATCCCAGGATTTACCTCACAAGCATATAACAAAGGAGTCAGCCTTGTTGCACAGCTTCCAGCTTTCCAGTTGCAGAAGAAAGTTCACAGAGCAGATTACATGGGATAACAAGCTCTTTACTTCTGGAACATGAGGTAAAAATTACAAAGTGAAAACAAAAGGAAAAAACAAAAGACTTTTTATAATTCAGTGAGCAAGGAAACTTTACACAACCTCGCCATCTACTGTTAGATCAGTATAAAGTTCTCCTTCACACAGTCATAGAAGTCCTCATCTGTTGCATATACCAACATGCCTGACTCAGAAATACATTCCAAAGACTCATCACCACTACCGGGCTTCAGAATTTCTTTATGCCAGTGTGGTGTCCCTGAGTATATCAGGGTGCCACAGGGTACTGCATCCCTAGGGTGCAAGGTCTACCCCCCATGGTTCCAGGTTCTTAACAAACCGGTGTCACTAACATCGGCAAAAAACCCAATCACACCTCATATCCTGTCCTGTTGGACACACCAGTGGGTTGGATAAGCAGAATAAGGCTACTGTTACGTCACCGCCGGAGTCTGCTCCAGCGACTTCTGGTCTGATCACCAGGCGACGCCGTGTTCCTGCCGTGGAAGGTGCTGGTGATGGGAGAGGAGTCGATGCCAGCGGCACCGGTGGGCGCAGGCTCTGATCATCCACTGGGCTGGGTTATCTTGGGATCTGCAGTACTGCTGGCTGATTGTGGGCGGCATGTGTCTTCCAGCTGAAGTTGCCAGCGTTCAGCTACAGCCAATGGGAAGATACCACACCCTTCTTATTCCCCCTGCTGTCACATGACCACTGCCAGAGATAGTTCTGTACTCCTGGCTCATGTGCTGTTTGTATTTTGATTCCTGTGATTTCTGCATGTTTCCTGACTACCCTTCTGCCTGCTGTTTTTGTACCTTGCTGCCCGACCCGGATCTGACCACTGCTACGTTTTCTGTTTACGTCTTACGTTGCTCGGTCTTGCTGCTGGGGTGTTTGTCTCCAGGAGGGATGTCTCAGAACACCTCCCAAAGGGGCACCCTGACCGAAACCTAAAGCCAAGGGATCTGGTCTCCTACTACTGGCACTGTGGAGAGCGGGGCTGGTATGCCCTGGAGGTTAGCAGGCATGTCATCCAAGATGGCAAAATAGTAAAGTGATGATAGCAGAACCTGGCTATCTCATTATAATGTTGTTCATGTTATTTAATGCTTTAAAAATGATAAATAATGTTTAAAAATGTTGAAAATACTAATTACCCGAATTAGTAACCTGATTTGCAAGTTTTATAATTGTTACACCCGTTGCATGGACCCTGTTTTACCCACCCTTAGTATTAAATATGGATGTTGGCTGCAGGACTGGCAGCAGCCAGCACAAACTTGTGCTCATTGTAAATAGTTGCACCTTGTGTGCCTACCAGAGTCGTCTCCTGAACCATCAGAACTTCAATCCTGTTACGACGGACACTACAAGGAACTCGGGGTGGTGTAACACCATGGCTAGCGGTGGCACCAGGGGTTCAGGTGTTTTGGGTTGAAGGGAAAAAGGGACAATGGGAATGGACTGTCGCAGGAAGGAGCTGCTGCAGAGTAGGCTAAGGGAGGCTTTGCACGTTGCAACATCGCAAGCCGATGCTGCGATGTCGCACGCGATAGTCCCCGCCCCCCGTCGCAGGTACGATATCGTGTAATAGCTGGCGTAGCGAAAATTATCACTACGCCAGCTTCACATGCACTCACCTGCCCTGCGACCGTCGCTCTGGCCGGCGACCCGCCTCCTTCCTAAGGGGGCGGGTCGTGCGGCATCATAGCGACGTCACACGGCAGGCGTCCAATAGCGGCGGAGGGGCGGAGATGAGCAGGATGTAAACATCCTGCCCACCTCCTTCCTTCCGCATATCCTACGGAAGCCGCGGTGACGCCGGTAGGAGATGTTCTTCGCTGCTGCGACTTCACACACAGTGATGTGTGCTGCCGCAGGAACGAGGAACAACATCGGACCGTCCCGTCAGCATAATTATGGATTACGCCGACGCTGCACCGATGATACGATTACGACGATTTTGCGCTCGTTAATCGTATCATCTAGGCTTTACACACTACGATGTCGCATGCGATGCCGGATGTGCGTCACTTTCAATTTGACCCCACCGACATCGCACCTGCAATGTCGTAGTGTGCAAAGCCCGCCTAAGTCTCCGACTACCGCTACAACCGGTAGCGTTTCCAAGTGTTTTTACTGCTAGACTCTGCAAGTTAGAAACGTTCAAGTGTATTGCCTCCCCTATGTGGGAAGAAGGTCTAAAATATAACATGTTATTCTTTTTCAGTTCCAGTTTAATAAAAACCTCTGTGTGTCCTGTAGCTCGGGGACGAGCTACGTTTAACCAAGGAGGAATGTGGCCCCCCTGAGTATATCACACCAGCAGTGCAGTAATTTCCTCCAGTACCTCTCCATCCCATGCAAAAGATGTGTAGAATAAGCTGGCACACTACCTTTGCAGGATTGACATCATCAGTCGGCACAACACAGCACGTAAGCGTGAGCATACTGATTCTAAAAATTCTGCTTGTATTTATTAAGACGTTATTACAATATTAGCGCTGTCGTTCTTCCATTGTATCTTCACAACAGGAATGTGGGCATAAACTAAAGCTGGTCAATTGGTAATGTTCCCTTTCTCATCATTAAGATGCACAAGCATTGGGTGAAGCAATATGTTACTCATAAGGAGGGGGATTGTTAGGTGCTTTGCAAGTCTGACTTTTCTCATACTGGTAGATGCAAGGGAGGATGGTCTAGTTTGGCTCTTTGGGTTCCGTTACTCATATGCCCTCTAGTAAAAAAAGAGTTCCAGCTTAGTTTCTTGGTTTGACAGTCACTAAAACCAGCCAGGCTACTTACCTTCAATTACCATCAGCACAAATTACTATTATGTTTAAATCTATGAAAGATCTTTAATGGAAACATAGCACACACGAGACACTAGGCAGTTCTCTGAAACCTGGTGCAATCCTCGAGTCCTGCACCACTCCGCACCAGAACACTGCAGTGGTGCCAGACACACATATAATGCTAATCTGAAATGGCATGTTTAATATTATATGGTATGCACTGAGAACACACAAGGAAACTTCATTTTACTGTTTTCCTAGAAAAATAAATAAAAAGTATAACTTATTTTAGCCTACCAAAAATGCTTTTTAACCCTCAGTTTAAAGCTGGTGATATGAAGGTTGATACTAGAAGAAACGGTAAACATGTCACACCATTACATCTGAAAAACATATAGATTACCATTTAGGACATTTTTTTACTCACATATTTTTCCCAAGACCTGAACTCCAGCTTTTCTACAAGATACCAATATTTTTCCTGGAAAGTCTCAAGGTTATGCAATCCTTTAATACTTTCTCTTATCCTAAGCCCTTTCATGGTAAAATGTCCCTTATCCTGGGCCTCTTCTTGGTAAAATGTCCCTTATTCTGGGGCCTTTCAAGGTAAAATATCCTTATCCTGGGGCCTTTCATGGTAAAGTGTCCTTTATCCTGGGGCCTTTCAAGGTAAAATATCCCTTATCCTGAGGCCTTTCATGGTAAAATGTCCCTTATCCTGGACCGATTCTTGGTAAAATGTCCCTCATCCTGGGCCCCTTCGTGTTAAAATGTCCCCTATCCTGGGCTCCCTCATGGCAAAATGTCCCTTATCCTGGGACCCTTCATGATAAAATGTCCCTTATTCTGGGCCACTTCATGGTAAAATGTCCCTCACCCTGGGCTCCCTCATGGAAAAATCTCCCCTATCCTGGGCTTCTACATGGTAAAATGTCTCCTATCCTGGGCCACTACATGGTAAAATGTCCCCTATCTTGGGCTACTTCATGGTAAAATATCCCATATCCTGGACCCCTTTATGGTAAAATGGACCCTATCCTGGGCCCCTTCATGGTCAAATGTCACCTATCCTGAGCCCCTTCATGGTCAAATGTCCCCTATCCTGGGCCGCATCATGGTAAAATGTCCCCTATCCTGGACCCTTGACCCCTTTATGGTAAAATGTTCACCATATCTGGCCCCGTCATGCTAAAATGTTCTCTATTCTTCTTCAACACATTTAAAAAAAATAAACGATTCTTCTTACCTGCCTTTACCCCCTCTCATCAGTAGCTGGCACAGGAGCCGAAAGTTTACATTGGCTTGCCGGGCATGACGCATGTCATGAATGGATTTTTCCTGGGTTCTCCGGTTTCCTCCCACACTCCAAAGACATATTGATAGGGAGTTTAGAATGTGAGCCCCAATGGGGACAGTGATGATCATGTATATAAAGCGCTGTTGCATTAATAGTGCTATATAAGTGAGTAAAATAATAATTCATTGTGCAGACTTTGACAAGGATGCCAATGTCACTAATTAGCCAGTGGCATGTATTAAAGGGCAGGAAGTTGGTGGCTCTCTGCTCTGCAGTACACTCAGCTGGATGTACATATTTGGACGCACATGGAGCTGAAATAGGTGTTGTTGGGCCCCCTTCGCCTTTGGACCCCGTTGCAGCTGTACCAATGGTATATCTGCTCCTATATTTAATGCTAATTTCATTATAATTTAGTTTGTGCATTTCTTGCAGGTTCCTTATTTCTGTTTAACCCTTTAACACTAGAAGTCCCAGGAATTTCGAGCTCCATAGGGTTCCAATGGTAGAAATGTCAAATGACCCCTCTCTGGGACTTCTAGTGTTAAGGACCAGGTGATTCTTCATTTTGGCACTTTTGTTTTTTCTAAGAGCCATAACTTTATATTTTTTGTTGACTTAGCCATATGTTGTCTTGTTTTTTGCACAACAAGCTTTAGTTTTGAATGACAACATTAACTTCACCATATAGTGCAGTGGGAAAAAGGAAAAAATATTCAAAGTGGGGGAATTGGTGAAAAAAAGTTATCCTGAGTTTGTTTTTGAGTTTAGTTTTTACTACGTTCATTAAATTGTAACAATAACCTGGCAACAGGTCGATATGATTAAAGCGATAGCAAAGCTATAAGGTTTTCTTATATTTTAGGGATTTAAAAAAAACCTTCAGAATTTTGTAAATAAAAAAAATTGGTTTGTGTTGTCATTTTCTGAGACCTGTAACTTTTTTATTCCGTCATTGATGGATGAATCTGAGGGCTTGTTTTTTCGCACACCAAGCTAAAGTTTTTATTAATTTGGGGGCTACATACATTTTGATTGGTTTTTATTTTTGGGGGGATGATATTGATGTGTCCAAAAATGCTAATTCTGATATTTCCATTCTTTTTCCAATTTAGCTGTTTTCATATGAAATAAACATTTTTATATTTAAATAGCACAGGCAATTGCAACACTATGTAATGCTAAATATGTCCTTTTTTATATATTGTTTATTTTTAGAGAAAAGGGAATGATTTAAAAATTTATATTTTGGGGGGCTTCTTTATATTTAAAAAAAAAATACATTTAAGATATTAAAATAATTCCGTTATTTGACTTAAACAATTGATTGCTTGATTGCCTATTTAATACATTGCAATACTGTTGTATTACCATGTACTGTGAAACTGACGGTCCCTCACAAAGCCCAGTCATAGACTGGGTGTCATAGGAGATCTCACATGGCAGACATTTTGGCCTTCAGAAGGCCCATGGTTGCCATGCAACTTTGCAGAAACTCATGATCACGTCACACAATGTGATGTGGGCTAAGAGATGTGATGGCCACCGTTTTAAAGCCAGATAACTGTCACGGTCATGCTTTACTGCTGCATTGAAAAGGTTAAGCTGATGTGATCAAATCGAGTTCTGATTGCATCAGGTATTGTCGGGTGCTAGCTATATAACAAAATGTCTCCTTCATGGAGGAAGAAGACGAACTCTGGTGCCACCTATTGGAGGTAGCAATCCTAGAAGTCAAAATGACCCTCCAACGAGTCTTGTCATATCACCAGAGTTTGTCTTCTTCCTCCCTGAAAAGACAATTTGAATATTTCCCAGAGGAGCTTTACAGCTTAAGGCTATGTGCACACGTTGCTTTTTTTTCAGCGCGGAAAAAAACGCACCCTCTAGCAGAGGGGAGAATTGTAAACAATGCTTTTTGAGAAAAACGCATCGAAAACGCATGCGTTTTTCATGCGTTTTTCATGCGTTTGTTTTTTAAGACTTCTCCACATTCTGTTTGGATAAATGGGAGGGCTTGGAATGGAAGGAGCACCATTTGAATTTTGGAAAAGTTGAAATAAACTTCGCGCACCATGTCACATTAGCAGGCCCCCTTGGGTACCTATACGTCAGAAAAACCCCACAAGTGACCCCATTTTGGAATCTGCACCCCTCAAGGATTTTATTCAGGAGTATATTAAGCATTTTGAATCCACAGCTACTTCCCCCAAAATGTTGCTGTAGCAACAATATTCTCACTTTTAGGCCCGTTTCACACGTCAGTGAAAAACACTGACGTTTTTCACTGGCGTGTAAAACACGCACATGTCCCTCCGTGTGCCGTGAATCACGGCACACGTGGGTTGTCTAAGTGCAATCCTGGCTCCGTTCTCCGTGGGCCGTGATTGCACTCAGTAATCATCTCACCTGCGCCCGCTCCCGCTCTCCATGGTGCTGATCGCTCCCGCGGTGCAGCATCCGGCTGGTGCTGACCCCCGCAGCAGCTGCTTCCGGGTCGGCTGTGTCGCGCATCATGAATATGCGCGACAATAATGAGCCGGCTCAGAAGCAGCATGCTGCACGGGCTGCAGAGGACATCGCTGGACGACGGGTGAGTTAAAATGATTTTTATTTTAAAAGCACGTTTTTTTCTGGCACGTGTTTCATGGACCACACCACTGCGTGTTCCGTGGAACATCAGTGATGCCAGAAAAAAATGGACATGTCTCCATGCGGCAATCACGCACACGCGGGTACGCCGCACGGAGACACGTGCAGTGAAAAATCACTGATGTGTGAGCAGACCCATTCATTATAATGGGTCTGCGTATGTCAGTGATTCTGGTACGTTTAAAAAAAAGCACAAACGTACCAGAATCACTGACGTGTGAAAGAGGCCTAAGGCTATGTGGCCATGATCCAGCGACACGGCGTCTAGTACACAGTGTCAGCCTTCCTGCAGCTGCCCATGCCCACGATTTGGGTTCAGGCTGCTGTGGAGCTCTATGCTACCTGCAGAGAACACTCTCGTCTCCGCAGCATAAATTGACATGCTGAGGCTCGGGAAGCCACGCCACCGGTCAGTTTATGCTGCGGAGAAAAGAAGCACAGTGGGCATGGGATCTCCAAAAATCCTTCCACTGTGCTTCTACTGCACAACGCAGCGTTATGGACGCAGGGAAAACACTCAGCGCCCATAACGCTGCAAACCCTGATTGTGGGCACACAGCCTAAAAAGCGTCAATGGATGAATGGATGTCAAATATATATAACGTCCCACCCCCGCCTGCATATTCTAAGCTGGCACCCTTAGTACCTTTCATGTGGCACTAAAGGTTGCCTAGCTTAGTATTTATCCAAAAAAAAAAAACCAATGAAAAAAATGGCCAGTCAGGGTAAAGCAGACAGCTGTAGCCTGCAAACCACAGCTGGCAGCTTCATCTTGGCTGGTGATCAATTTGGAGGGCTCCCCAGGCTTTTTTTTTTTATTTATAAATAAAGAATTAAAAAAAAAATAACGTGGGGTCCCCCCAAATTAGATCACCAGCCAAGGTGAAGCTGACAGCTGGGGTCTGGTATTCTCAGGGTGGGAAGAGCCATGGTTATTGGACTCTTCCCAGCCTAAAAATAGCAGGCCGCAGCCGCCCCAGAAGTGGCGCATCCATTACATGCGCCAATCCTGGCGCTTTGCCCCAACTCATCCCGCGCCCTGGTGCGTTGGCAAACGGGGTAATAAATGGGGTTGATATCAGATGTGTAATGTCACCTGGCATCAAGCCCAGCAATTAGTGATGTCACGGCGTCTATCAGATACCAGACATAACTAATTGACAGTAAACAAAAGCAAAAAAAAATGACCAAAAATTTTTTATTAGAAAAAACACTCCCCAAATCATTCCCTTGTTATCCAATTTAACCAAAAAAATTTGAAAAAAATGGGTCCGCAGAAATCCATTTGGACGTCCCACGTCGCCTCTGGACCTTCTAGAATATGGAGGCACGTTCAGGGAACGTATCCCCCATTTTCTAGGAGGGCAGACCCTCCATTTGAGGAGAGTGGGTGCCAAAAATCTGCACCCACTCTCCCCGGGTCACAGCTGCAGAGTGCGAGCAGCCAGCACAGCTCTCTGAACACAGTGCTGGCTGTCAGCTGCTCTGCACATGTGACCGGCCGGCGTCTGCTGTGAAGGAGGAGGGGGCCGCGGGGGATCAGCACTGCGACCGGACAGGTAAGCGGGAATACCGGGGGAATAGAGGGTGACCTGGCAGGGCCTGGGGGGCATTTTTCTGTCGCATGTCTCAAGGCACATGCGACAGAAATCATAGGAGCAGGGCAGCTGGTGCGCTACTGTGCGCGGCCATGTTGGATTTTCAAGAGGGGGGTCGGGGGTCGGGGCGGGCACTTTGTTGACATCGGGGGCTTTCCAGGACTTTGCCAGGAAGTGAGGTCAACAGGAAACATCTTGACCTCACTTCCAGGTAAATGCCTGCGTTCTGGCATGCCGACAAAGCCCGCGGACCGCAACAAAAAAGCAGCTCACTGCGGTGTAGCTGCGTTCTGACCCACATCATTGATTCAATGGGGGAGAGAACGCAGCTACACCACACAAAAGAAGTGACATGCTGCTTTTCTTTCCGCACCGATTTTTGGCATCCAAAGCGCTGCGTTTAGAAACGCAACGTGTGCACTGATTTTTCGGCTGTCTCATACACTTTGCTGGGAAAGCTGAGCGCATGCAATTTACCACTGAAACGCTGCGGTTCTAAACGCAGCGTTTCCGTGGTAAAAAACGCAACGTGTGCACACAGCCTAAAAGTCTCCTCACTGGCATGCTGGAATGGTGTATCAGTCACTGTAAAGATAATAGCTTCCCCTTTAAGCTATACAACACAAAAGGATTGAGCTGCAATCCAGGATTTAGGACTTAAAATATATACTACATACATATAGAAAAATCTGACCAACTTGCGATGAGGGGGCCTGATCCAAATTTTTCACCGAGGCCCATCAAACTCTAGTTATGCCACTGTCTGAAGATTATATGTCCTGACATTTACTGGGGAGGAGAGGGAAGGGGGCATGGGGAAACGTGTTTGAGTTGTAACATGAATGTAAAAAAGCTGCATAGTAAAAAATTGTGCACACCCAGTTATTTATATATAAAATTGGCTTTAATTTATACAAAAAAATATGTCTGACAATAACAAAGGTTAAAAACAATTAAAAACATGATTGACAAGAGAAAAGGAAAGGATGAAATAGGAGGATGGACATAATCCTTTATTTATCCCCAATGAAGTATCAGGGCACTGATAGTAGAATTCACAAAAAGTATATAAACAAGGCAGTGTCCGTAGATAAATAATATAATCCCAAAACACACAATACCTGGCTTTAGAGCCTAACGTTAAAGATCATAGGGCAAGAGGCAATAGTGTGTGTGGGGATATATTATACAGAGGGGCAGTGTGTGGTGGTATATTATACAGAGGGGCATTGTGTGTGTGGGTGGGGATATTATACAGAGGGGCAGTGTGGGGGTGTATTATACAGAGGAGCAGTGTGGGAGAGATACTATGGAGAGAATGGGTGTAGAGTGTGCATTATTATTATTATTAATAATAATTTTCTGAGGGAAATACTTCATTTTCTGGTTCAACTTCAAGGGTGCCAATACTTTTGGTCATGACTATATATATATATATATATATATATATATATATATATACATACAAGCAAGTATGGTTGACTTTAGGGAGATCAACATCCAACACCTCGGAGACACCATCACGTGTTTCTCAACGCAGTGATTCTAGAGCAATGCCCCCAGAAAATATTCAAAACAAGAAAGCCTGAGGAGACACCATCACATGTTTCTCAACGCTGGCAGGAAACTAGCCAGGTCTTTCACCGGGAAGGAACAATCACAGGAAGGGCAGTCTCCAGTCAAGGAGACCACCTATATATAAATATACACATACATACAGGCAGCAATCTCTGTATTACATATATACAGCCAGCAGATGGTATTTGATGGGAACTGTTAATATGGGATTGGTGAGGATGTAGTGCAGCTATGGAGTATTTCTAAGAGTGGCAGTGAGACTGTGGAAGGTTGGAGAAGTAGAGACGGAGCTGGGGTGGAGCCTGGTCGAAGTCCCAACAGAGCCCCATACTTTTGTCAGTATGGGGCCCTGAAATTCCTGGTGGCAGCTCTGGTAGAAGATAAGTAGTTTGCACACAGCTCTGACAAATCTACAAGAGAATCAAGATACCTGCCAAAGATCCAATATCTCACTCACATTTTGGTTCTTCCAATGGCCTAGTTTGATGAACCATCTGTCAAGCCTCTTACATTTTTAGATGGGCTGTTATTCTGGAAATTATTGCAATCAGTTGTTTTCTATACAAACACCTAGTTAGGTCACACATGGAATAATTAGGAAGGACATAGCTGAATTAGAGTGAGTGCAGAGGAGAGCGATCAAGAATTTTAACGGAACAGGTAAGCTGCAATCCAAAGACAGATTATCAATCTTAAAGTTATTCACCTAAAGCCCACTTTACACACAGCGACATCGCTAGCGATGTCGCTGGTGAAAGCACCCGCCCCCGTTGGTTGTGTGTCACGGGCAAATCGCTGCCCGTGGCGCATAACATTGCTTACACCCGTCACACATACTTACCTTCCTACTGACGTTACTGTGGCCGGCGATCCGCCTCCTTTCTAAGGGGGCGGTTCGTTCGACGTCACAGCGGCGTCACTAAGCAGCCGCCCAATAGAAGCAGAGGGGCGGAGATGAGTGGGCCGAACATCCTGCCCACCTTTGTCCTTCCTTATTCCGGATGGCCGCAAGTACGGTGATGTTCCTCGTTCCTACGGTGTCACACATAGCGATGTGTGCTGCCTCAGGAATAACGAACAACCTGCATCCTGCAGCAGCAACGATTTCGGAAAAGGAACAACGTGTCAACGATCAACGATTAGGTAAGTAATTTTGATCGTTAACGGTCGTTCCTGCGTTTCACACGCAACGACATCGCTAACTAGGCCGGATATGCGTCATGAATTCCGTGACCCCAACGACATCTCATTAGCGATGACATTGCGTGTAAAGCCCTCTTTAGGAAAAACAACTAAGGACTCATTTCCACCTATATTCCATATTTTTCGGATTATAAGATGCACGGCCCATTGATCTCCAGGCAGCGAACTTAAGGAAAATGGCACCCCGAGGTGGCGCCGATTCCGCGCGCCATTTCTTTGACGCTCGAAGAGCCAACAGAGCATCTGGGACACCCGCCGCACTGCCCTGCTCCACACAGCCAGCATAGCCTCTGCAGCCAGCACAGCCACCCCCACCACAGCCAGCACGGCCACCTCTACTGTAGTCAGCACTGCCACTCCCACAGTAGCCAGCAGAGCCAACACTGCAGCGAGCATCGCCCTACACCAGCACCCCCCCACCTCCTGTGACCCCGCTCCACCACTGCTGCCGACCCCCTCTGGTAGGAAACCACTGGAGTATAAGACGGACCCCCTTTTTTTCTCTAAATTTGTGGTGCGTCTGATAATCCGGTAAGTCTTATAAAACGAAAACTACGGTAGCTGTCCATTCTTTTCTCTGTCACTACCACACCAAAGGGAAATTGATGTGAGAACTGATCTTTTAGTTTGCTGTGGGATCATTCACATTACAATGCACATTAGTTAAAAAACTTTGGATGTTGCATTTTTAGATTCAGCTCGATGATCTTACAGTAGAAAGTGGTAAAAAAAACCTGATGACATCTGAGGCCACTTTGACTTCCGTTATTATTGGTTGAGACACAAGAAAACAAATCTTGTGGTAAGGGATAAATGGAAACCAGGCCTTAAGAGGGATATAATTTCAATGTATAAATATATGAATACTAGCTGTACTACCCGGCTTCGCCCGGGTTAATAACTGCTGTTAACAAAATAGAATGTATTAACAAAAATGTATTCTGCACACAAAAAACACAAAACAAATAGATATAAATGTAATTATGTCTGTCTCCCTGTCTATATATATATCTCTGTCTCTCTCTTTGTCTGTCTGTCTCTTTCCCTGTCTGTCTCTGACTGTCTGTCTCTTTCTCCATCTGTCTCAATCTCTTTCCCTGTCTGTCTATCTCTCTCTTTCCCTGTCTATCTCTTTCCCTGTCTATCTGTCACTTTCCCTGTCTATCTGTCAGTTTCCCTTTCTTTCCCTGTCTGTCTGTTTCCCTGTGTCTGTCTCTGTCTCTTTGTCTGTGTCTGTCTCTTAACCTGTCTCTCTCTTTCCCTCTCTTTCCCTGTCTGTCTCTTTCCGTCAGTCTGTCTCTTTGTCTGTGTCTGTCTCTTTGTGTCTGTCTCTTACCTTGTCTATGTCTGTTTCTTACCCTGTCTGTGTCTGCCTCTTTCCCTGTCTGTGTCTGTCTCTTTTTGTCTGTCTCTTACCTTGTCTATGTCTGTTTCTTACCCTGTCTGTGTCTGCCTCTTTCTCTGTCTATCTGTCTCTTTGTGTCTGTCTCTTACCCTGTCTATGTCTGTTTCTTTCCCTGTCTGTGTCTGCCTCTTTCCCTGTCTATGTCTGTCTCTTTCCCTGGCTGCATTGTGACACGCCAACATTCCATATAAGGGCGTGGCTGCGCATTCTTCTGAAGTTCTGGCTGCACTGTGGCTCCCAGCTCCATTCACTTTAATGGAGGCAGGTTTTTTGGCGAATAACTGTAAAGAGTGGGGTCCAGAAGTGTGAGTGTGCAAAATTTTGTGGCTGTAGCTGCGACGGTGCGGATGCCAATCCCGGACATACACACACACATACACACACACATTCAGCTTTATATATTAGATTTACCTGAAAGAAAATAATAAGGATCATCCACTGTTTGTAGAGGAACCAAGGTTTTATTATTAACATACATAGAGCTCTCTACCGTAAGAGCAGTGAGACTATGGATCTCTCTGCCAAATGATGTTGTGATTGTTGATTCATTGAATAAATTCAAGAAGGTCTAGATGAGTTTCTTGAAAAGTATAATATAGGTTTTGGGGTTTAGATATCTTGAAATGGGACATTGATCCATGGAATTATAATATTTGGATACATGAAGAATTTTTTTCCCATATAGGGCAATCGACTATCATTTTATAGAAGTTTTTGTCATCCTCTGGAACATCACATTAGGATTATAATATGTATTTGATGGACCTGGTTTTAACAATGTTGACTACAGAAAAAATGTGAAGTCTAATGCCAGCCGTTACATATCTATATATATAATTGCCTTATTCTGTCTGTCTGTCTGTCTGTCTGTCTGTCTGTCTATCTGTCTGTCTGTCTGTCTGTCATGCTCCGAAATTGTGTCCTTACGGTGACACAAAGCTGATTGGCCGCTGGGCTCGCCATGGCCCCGCCCCCCCACACGGATTGGCCTCTCGCCCCGGCTCTCTGCAGGCCCCGCCCCCCTCACGCAATGCACGCTCGCTGTGGCCCAACTGACACGGGGCTCCGATTCCCAGGTGAGTACACACACATCAGATCACACTCACTCTCACGCACACCTCACACACCTCACACATCACATCCACACATCACAACATCCTGGGATATCGCTTGCTTCTACACCGGCTCCGTCACGATCCCAGCAGCGCCACACATAACCTTGCGATGCTGGGATCTTAACGGAGGCCGTGAAAGCTGGTAACCATTATACACATCGGGTAACTAAGGTCCCTTAGTTACCCGATGTGTATCATAGTTACCAGTGTACACCGGCTCACACTCACTCTCACACACACCTCACACACACATCACATCGCATCCACACATCAAGGTCCTGCAGCTGCGGAACATACATAACATAACAGCACACACACATACACACACACACAAATCAGATCACACTCACTCACACACACACATCACATCGCATCCAAATACTCACAACATCCTGGGATATCGCTTGCTTCTCGGCGGCGATATTGTGCTGTGAGCTTCCAGGACCTGACGGAGGATCACATGGCCAGAAGCATGTGATATCCCCGGATGTTGTGAGTATCAGCGCGTATGTGCAATATCGTCTGTGTGTGTGAGTGTATGTGATCGGGTGTGTGTGAGTGGATGCGATCGGTTGTGTGTGTGAGTGGATGCGATCGGTTGTGTGTGTGAGTGGATGCGATCAGTTGTGTGTGTGAGTGGATGCGATCGGTTGTGTGGGTGAGTGGATGCGATCGGTTGTGTGGGTGAGTGGATGCGATCGGTTGTGTGGGTGAGTGGATGCGATCGGGTGTGGGTGAGTGTCGGCAGAGGAGCACGGCGTGCTGGAGGAGGCTGGGAGCAGAGAGGCTGATCTTGGGGAAGGCGGGGAGGGGGAGGCTGATGCTGAGGGAGGCTGGAAGGAGAGAGGCTGAGCAAACGTGCTCCATCCGCCATACTGCGCACTCCCCATCGTGCTGCATCCCCCATGCTGCGCACTCCCAAACGTGGTCCATCCGCCATGCTGCGCACTCCCAAACGTGGTCCATCCGCCATGCTGCGCACTCCCAAACGTGGTCCATCCGCCATGCTGCGCACTCCCAAACGTGCTCCATCCGCCATACTGTGCACTCCCAAACGTGCTCCATCCGCCATACTGCGCACTCCCCATCGTGCACCATCCGGCATGCTGCGCACTCCCAAGCGGATGGAGCATGATGGGGGGTGCGCAGCATGGCGGATGGAGCACGTTTGGGAGTGCGCAGCATGGCGGATGGAGCACGTTTGGGAGTGCGCAGCATGACGGATGGAGCACGTTTGGGAGTGCGCAGCATGACGGATGGAGCACGTTTGGGAGTGCGCAGCATGCCAGATGGTGCACGATGGGGAGTGCGCAGTATGGCGGATGGAGCACGTTTGGGAGTGCGCAGTATGGCGGATGGAGCACGTTTGGGAGTGCGCAACATGGCGGATGGAGCACGTTTAGGAGTGCGCAGCATGGCGGATGGACCACGTTTGGGAGTGCGCAGCATGGCGGATGGAGCACGTTTGGGAGTGCGCAGCATGGCGGATGGAGCACGTTTGGGAGTGCGCAGCATGGCGGATGGAGCACGTTTGGGAGTGCGCAGCATGGCGGATGGAGCACGTTTGGGAGTGCGCAGCATGCCGGATGGTGCACGATGGGGAGTGCGCAGTATGGCGGATGGAGCACGTTTGGGAGTGCGCAGCATGGCGGATGGAGCACGTTTGGGAGTGCGCAGCATGGCGGATGGACCACGTTTGGGAGTGCGCAGCATGGCGGATGGAGCACGTTTGGGAGTGCGCAGCATGGCGGATGGAGCACGTTTGGGAGTGCGCAGCATGGCGGGTGGAGCACGTTTGGGAGTGCGCAGCATGGCGGATGGAGCATGATAGGGGGTGCGCAGCATGGCGGATGGAGCACGTTTGGGAGTGCGCAGCATGGCGGATGGAGCACGTTTGGGAGTGTGCAGCATGGCGGATAGAGCACGATGGGGAGTGCGCAGCATGGCGGATGGAGCACGTTTGGGAGTGCGCAGCATGGGGGATGCAGCACGATGGGGAGTGCGCAGTATGGCGGATGGAGCACGTTTGGGAGTGCGCAGCATGGCGGATGGACCACGTTTGGGAGTGCGCAGCATGGCGGATGGAGCACGTTTGGGAGTGCGCAGCATGGGGGATGCAGCACGATGGGGGGTGCGCAGCATGGGGGATGGAGCACGATGGGAGGTGCACACCTCCCCCCAACACACACACACACGCGCACTGCACAACACACACACACTAGGAATCACAAACAATGCCCTACACAGACACCCACACACACAGACAACGCTGCACACACAAATATACGCACATACTGCACAACACACACATTGCTCAAAACATACCTCCCCCCAAAACACACCACACCCACACAAACCGCACAACACACACACACACACAACGCTACAGACACACAGCGCTCCACAAACAACGCAACACACATACAACACCGCTCTCACCCCCCGCGACACTCAGAACATGTACAGCGCCCTACACAAACACTTGGTAACTACACACAACAACATCTATATATATATAACAAAAATCATACATGAACTACACAATACGTAAATTCTAGAATACCCGATGCGTAGAATCGGGCCACCTTCTAGTGTATCTTATAATCATGAACTACCATTGGCAGCAGTCACAGTAACAGAAATCAGAGAACGCAGAGATTATATCTGCAAATTAGTACATTACATCTTTGTATAAATCCATTGCAAACACTGAACAGCTTTATACATCTTTTAATATATCTATACATTACAATAAAAAGAAAGGAATAATAATATCAAGATCAGATCTATAGACTTCAGCTTAACAGACCACTCAATTCACAAGACAAAAAATCTATATATTGAGTTATTAACCAAAACTCCCAGCAAAACCCCAAAAATAAGAGCAGCCAGATGGTTTATACATAACAGCCATCATCACAACTTCAACTCAACTGTGTGATTGAAGTCAATTCATGCTGTGCTGTGGTAGACAGGGAATCCGCGGTATGGGACGAGGATTTGATCTATAATACGGTGGCACTAAGGAACAGTCTACAGAGTAATTGGAACATTTTATATGTTGCTATCTTATATTGTACAGCATCGCCTGAGGGCATTTCGTAATAATACCTCATGTTGGTTATAGTAGTGTTTTGCTTAGATATGAGATTATCACAATTTGTACTATAAAATCACATAAGTGAGGAATTTGTGCCTATGTTTAAGGATTATAAATGTTTTAAATGAATATTAATAAAATGGGTCATCCCAATAAGGACTCAGTCTGCAGTTTGTACAGATCTTGTGAGATTGTGCAGATATCAGAAATCTTGTATCCCGATGTAGGTCTTCACATTGAGCCTTTGTGCATACTGTGAGCTCCCCGTAGTCTGGTATTTTAGTGCCTGTAATTATTTTCTTTCCCCTAAAAAAGAGTACAGCAGATTATGTTGTTGCTTCAGGAATAGATGATAATAATGCAATCCAAGAATGTGGTAACAGTAAATCCATTGTGGTGCTTTGCACATTTGACACATGAGGCATGGATGGAAGAGCTCCCCTTCTAGACTATTATAAATATATGCAAAATCAACAATCCAACCATTTTTATCAAGTGTTTCCTCCATCATGGACAAGAGTTTTATACGAGTAAACAAATAATTTCCATATCTGGGTCATAATTATAATAAATTCCAAGAGAAAGCCAATGTCCTTTGTGGCCTACAGAAATATGCTCCAAATAAGAAATGGTCCCATCAAGTCATAATTGTTGATAGTACTGACCTTTGCCAAATGCACTTTGTGTTTCTTTCCATACATTGATCAGCCCATTATGTGGAGGACTGATGATACCAGACATATTATTTTAAGGTATGCTTTCTTCTTCAAAATCAAACTTCTCAGCCTGTTGTTGTTCTGCTCTCCACTTCTTCTCCTCTTTCTTCCCTTCCATAAATTCTTCATAAGGATCCTTCTTCTGGGTTTCCTTTTTGGTGCGCATATAACCAAAGAAAACTGTCAAAGCCAAAAAGGAATAAAAGAGCATAACAAAAAGAATAAAGAAGTAGGCATTGTCGTAAGGTTGCGGTTCCTCAGCTGTGCCATTCTCAGCTTTCTCTTGTGTCTTTTCCAGAATCTGAAGGACACATTTAGTGACAATAGACGCTATGTGGCTGGCGTTCATGTTGCTGCTTGCTCCAGGCTCTTGTAGATAACAAAATGAAATGAAAAGGAAACCCGGAGAGCTGCCTCTTTTGGTAAGGTATTTGGTTTAGTATCTGTCATTGTGTACAGATAAGCAATAAGCAGACCATGGGCCCCTCGCTATCTCAGACCACTTAGAACTGTGATGTAAACGACAAAATATTTCATGAAAATCTAAAGCCTGAAATATGGCTTCTCCATTGTTAGGGTTAGATTCTCCTGAATATTCTAAAGTCCTTCAGACTAGGATCGCTATATAGTTTGCACAAAGCTGCCCTAGAGTACATAGCACATACATATCACTTTTCAGAGTTTTTCTATGATATATCTATTCCCTACTAATAAGAGGCCCTTGTTTTTCAACAACGTTGTTTAGAGCAAGGATATGTTCCCTGTCTCTTCTCAATGTGTATACAGGGGATAGAGCATAATTCAGTCACTGAACTGACAAGAAGGTAGTATATTCAGGTACATTACGCAGGAGACATACTGTAGGGCAGGTATATCTACAAAAAGTTGGATCAGTTAGAAAAGCTTTGGAAAGATGGGTCTTCATAATGTCTTTTTTTCTGGACCTTAGTTTTTACAGAATGGTGTGAAGGTTGGACACGGCATTCCATTCTTACCCACTCCATTACAGGTTTATGTTAGGGTTTATTAATCTGGAGTGAACCACTGAGCTCATCAACATGTATAAAGTGCAAGCTGGGTCAGAATCTAGCAAGTCATATAAAGAAAGACATGAATGATATGCAAAGTCTGACTCTTTGAATGCTCTACTGCCACAGATTTAAGGCTATAGACATCTTTGATGTGAAAAATGATTTTTAGATATGTTAGCAGTGGTTACCCCTAATAAAATTACACTAAGTTTCAATCTGCAGTTTTTATTCTATTTTTATTATATAAAAGTGTATGATATGCAGTTTGTAGCCTGATATAAGCTTAAGGCCCTTTTTAACTGCATTTTTTTGCGTTTTTGCTACAGAAATTTCTTGAGAAAATGGGTATAACCTTTCTGCAGACATTCCCCAGCAAAGCCTATGGAAAAAAAAAATAGATGTGCGCACATTGCGTTTTTTTTTCACAAGAACATTCTTTCTGCAGAATTTCTTGAGAAAAAGAATGAGCATGTCACTTCTTTTCTACAGGAACCTGCATTTTTTGCCATAGATAATGATAAAAAATGCAGGGACCAACCTGCGGAAAAACGCATCAAAAACGCATAAAAAACGAGGTAAAACTGCATGCGTTTTTCAGTGCGTTATTGGTGCGTTTTTTGAATGCATGTGCACTAATCTTTTAAACTGTCAAGAAATTTCTTGAGAAAAATCATTTTTCTAGTGTGCACAGGGCCTTAAGTATTGCTCTTGTGCGAATGTCACTGATATGTAGGATGTGAACTGTGTGTGTATTCAGTGTTCTGTTTTCACTTGCTTAACAAAGTGTCAGAAAGGCCCTTATTTCTTCACCATGTGCTAACTCTCTATAGCCTGTTTTCTATGTTTTCCATAAAACTTTGGCTATTTTCTCCTGAGTTCACTGCAGATCTGTGTACAATACTCTCCTCCTGCTGTCTCTAACACTAAGAGAAGGGAGAAGGAACAGAGAGACATCAGGAGCAGGAGCTCTTACTGATTTGTAACATTTTTGCAGGTCTCTCAGCTATCAAAAGGATTTACTGACACTCTGCAGCAGCAAAATAGTAGAAAATGTGTAATAAAGATTTTTTTGAACAAGTTTTTTAAAGTAGTTATGCCATGATTAAATTTCCTGTAACAGGAAAAACTTGTTCAAATAATTTAGCTGTTTAATTCTGTTAAAAATGATGCCCCATATCAAGAATATCTACTTATAATAGAAAGAATGGCACAGCCTAATGCTGATGCTGCTCTGTCCGTCCATCCTCTGTCTTGCATGCATGCACAGTCAAGAACAGCTCAGTAGTAAGGCCTCTTTCACACATCAGTTTTTTTGCATCAGTCACAATATGTTTTGTGACATGCGATGAATACGTCGCAGATTTTGGTAAAACTGATGCGATGGATCCTGTAAAAAAACGGATCTGTCGTACCATTTTTTCCTGACAAGCAGTGATTTTACAACACTTCTGGGCATGCTCGGTTATAAAAAACGGAATCCAACGACGGATCCGTCATTTGACGGATGACGACGGATCCTGCGCCCATAGGCTTCCATTACAACAAACGTCGGAGGGCGACGGATCCGTTGTGGTCCATTTTTTAGACGGACACAAAAAACATTACTATGGACGTTGTCTCCATCACATTTGTCGACGGATCCATCGTATAACGGATGTAACGTGAGGCCATCCGTCGCAATGCGTCGCTAATTCAAGTCAATGAGAAAAAAACGGATCCAGCACTGGATCCGTTTTTTTCACATTTCGACGGATTTTGACTGATGACAAAAAAAATGTGTAAAAGGGGCCTAAAGCCTGCTTTACACCTTACAATTAAGCATACGATATCGTATGCGATGTGACACGCCCCTATCGTATGTGTGGCACGTTCAATTTGTTGACCGTGTCACACAAACGATTAATTGCCGTCACACGTACTTACCTACCAAACGACCTCGATGTGGGCAGCGAACATCCACTTCCTGGAGTGGGAGGGACGTTCGGCGTCACAGCGACATCACACGACAGCCGGCCAATAGAAGCTGAGGGGCGGAGATGAGCGGGATGTAAACATCCCTCCCACCTCCTTCCTTCTGCATTGCCGGCGGGAGCCGTGGAACGCAGGTAAGCTGCAGTTCATCGTTCCCGGGGTGTCACACACTGCGATGTGTGCTGCCTCGGGAACATTGAACAACCCGACGTTCAATTTTTAGGTTTTGAATGACATGTATGCGATCAATGTTTATTCGCGCAATCGCACGTAGGTTTCACACACTACAATATCACTAACGATGCCGGATGTGCATCACTTACGACGTGACCCTGCCGACACATCGTTAGATATATTGTAGCGTGTAAAGCCCGCTTAACACTGAGTCGTCCTGCACAAGTATTCTGAAAAAGATCTCTCTGCCTGAGGTCGGATCTTACTGAGCATAAAGTGTACTGCAGGGAGCATCTGAGCAATCACATCTAGACACTCCCGACTGGGAGGCAACTGCTTTTTATGCCTCCTCACAGTTTGTAGCCACACTGAGCTACCGGCAATTACATTTTCATTTTTTTTCTGCCCACGCTACACAAGTAGGGTGGAGGAACTACAGTTAGGTCCAGAAATATTTGGACAGTGACACAATTTTCGCGAGTTGGGCTCTGCATGCCACCACATTGGATTTGAAATGAAACCTCTACAACAGAATTCAAGTACAGATTGTAACGTTTAATTTGAAGGTTTGAACAAAAATATCTGATAGAAATTGTAGGAATTGTACACATTTCTTTACAAACACTCCACATTTTAGGAGGTCAAAAGTAATTGGACAAATAAACCAAACCCAAACAAAATATTTTTATTTTCAATATTTTGTTGCAAATCCTTTGGAGGCAATCACTGCCTTAAGTCTGGAACCCATGGACATCACCAAACGCTGGGTTTCCTCCTTCTTAATGCTTTGCCAGGCCTTTACAGCCGCAGCCTTCAGGTCTTGCTTGTTTGTGGGTCTTTCCGTCTTAAGTCTGGATTTGAGCAAGTGAAATGCATGCTCAATTGGGTTAAGATCTGGTGATTGACTTGGCCATTGCAGAATGTTCCACTTTTTTGCACTCATGAACTCCTGGGTAGCTTTGGCTGTATGCTTGGGGTCATTGTCCATCTGTACTATGAAGCGCCGTCCGATCAACTTTGCGGCATTTGGCTGAATCTGGGCTGAAAGTATATCCCGGTATGCTTCAGAATTCATCCGGCTACTCTTGTCTGCTGTTATGTCATCAATAAACACAAGTGACCCAGTGCCATTGAAAGCCATGCATGCCCATGCCATCACGTTGCCTCCACCATGTTTTACAGAGGATGTGGTGTGCCTTGGATCATGTGCCGTTCCCTTTCTTCTCCAAACTTTTTTCTTCCCATCATTCTGGTACAGGTTGATCTTTGTCTTATCTGTCCATAGAATACTTTTCCAGAACTGAGCTGGCTTCATGAGGTGTTTTTCAGCAAATTTAACTCTGGCCTGTCTATTTTTGGAATTGATGAATGGTTTGCATCTAGATGTGAACCCTTTGTATTTACTTTCATGGAGTCTTCTCTTTACTGTTGACTTAGAGACAGATACACCTACTTCACTGAAAGTGTTCTGGACTTCAGTTGATGTTGTGAACGAGTTCTTCTTCACCAAAGAAAGTATGCGGCGATCATCCACCACTGTTGTCATCCGTGGACGCCCAGGCCTTTTTGAGTTCCCAAGCTCACCAGTCAATTCCTTTTTTCTCAGAATGTACCCGACTGTTGATTTTGCTACTCCAAGCATGTCTGCTATCTCTCTGATGTTTTTTTTTTTTTTTCAGCCTCAGGATGTTCTGCTTCACCTCAATTGAGAGTTCCTTAGGCCGCATGTTGTCTGGTCACAGCAACAGCTTCCAAATGCAAAACCACACACCTGTAATCAACCCCAGACCTTTTAACTACTTCATCGATTACAGGTTAACGAGGGAGACGCCTTCAGAGTTAATTGCAGCCCTTAGAGTCCCTTGTCCAATTACTTTTGGTCCCTTGAAAAAGAGGAGGCTATGCATTACAGAGCTATGATTCCTAAACCCTTTCTCCGATTTGGATGTGAAAACTCTCATATTGCAGCTGGGAGTGTGCACTTTCAGCCCATATTATATATATAATTGTATTTCTGAACATGTTTTTGTAAACAGCTAAAATAACAAAACTTGTCTCACTGTCCAAATATTTCTGGACCTAACTGTAGCTGCTCCTCCTCTTTCTTTTCCTATTTGGCCCTGAACTCAGGAAGAGGAAGGAGCTGGCCAGGATCCATCACCAGCCCAAGAAGAGGAGCTCTGCAGGCAGCACTGCGAGCAGTCAATGCAATCTGAGTGCCTTGATATGTGAAGACGTTGCTGCTGCTACAAGCTTGTGGCTGCTGGGTCAGTGCTCAGCATCGTCCCGTTTACAGAGCTACTCAAAGCAGATTAGTGCTCAGAAGAAGCTCTGTCCTGTAGTATCTGATCTGCAGAGAGCAGACTGACTTTTACCAGTCAACCTGCAGTTTTATCAGTAGTGGCATAACTAGAGTCTTATGGACCACAGTATAAAATTTGAACCTAATTAACCCCTCTTTGCATGTTGGTTATATATGGGGCCTTGTAGCATTTTACATCCTATAAAGACATACAGGTTGCCTACCCCTTCCGCTTCATTATGTAATAACATCCCCCATCCTGTACTGATAACCCCATCCTGGACATTTTCCTGATAAATATCTCTCTCTTTCTGGTAAATTTGTCTCCATCTTAATATATATGTCCCCATCCTCGGACCAACCGGGTGTATATATGACTCCCATCCCGGACCCATCCTTGTATATATGCCTCCCATCCTGGTACCCTTCTGAGTATACATGTAACCCATTCTAGAGAATATGTCCCCCATGCTGGTATATTTGTACCCATCCTAGGCCCATCCTGGTATATACAATCTTGGCCGAAAGTGTTGGCTCCCGTGAAATTGCAATTACACGTGTTTTATTCTACACGTTTATTTCCTTTGTACAGTGATAACTCGGTTTTTGTTGATAATCCATCTGAATACAATCAATGAAAACTGAAACCAATTAAAACTAAGGCAATTAGTTCCATAGGAATCAATGTAAATCCAATTAATTTGTTTTAGACACCCTAAAACACATACCAAAAAACACATTTTATAGAGAATAAAGATAGTGTTTAATACTAAAAACAATATGAAAGCCAAATAAAATGAATATTAAATGAATATAAAATACTAATATAAAGAATAAATACATTTTATCTTACATTTCTTAATTTTGAAACTGATGAGCGGGAGTGAAACTCACATAATGCCACACAGAGCAGGAGAATGCATGGATCAACTTTTGTTGTCACCTAATTAGCAGCGTAGTCACGTGGGCATGCGGACAAAAACAAACAAAAACCGAAGCAAATTTTTGTGGAAAAAAATCAATAAAAAACGAAACCAACGATAATCGACGTCAACGAAGGCCGAGGTACCAATGTATGCATTGGGACAACACAAAAAAAATGAGAAAAAATGCAAATTGGACATAATTTCACACAAAACCCCCAAAATGGATATTGTTGGCACCTTTCCAAAATGGTGGGAAAACAGCTTTGTTTCAAGCATGTGATGCTCGTTCAGACTCACCTGTGGCAAATAATAGGTATGGGCAATACGAAAATCACACCTGAAACCAGATAAAAAGGAGAGAGGTTGACTCAATTTTTGCATGGTGTGTGTGCCACACTAAGCATGGAGAACAGAAAAAAGAGAAGAGAACTGTCTGAGGACTTGAGAACCAAAATTGCTGAAAAAGATTAACAATCTCAAGGTTACAAGTCCATCCCCAGAGATCTTTATTTTCCTTTGTTCATGGTGTGAAACATAATCAGGAAATTTACAACCTACAGCACTATAGCTAATCTCCCTGGATGTGGACAGCAGAGAAAATTTGATGAAAGGTTACAACGCAGGATAGTGGATAATGGATGGTGGATAAGCAGCCCCAGTCAAGTTCCAAATAAATGCAAGCTGTCCTGCAGGCTCAGGGTGCGTCAGAGCCAGTGTGAACTATACGTCAACATTTTAATGAAATTAAACGCTATGACAGGAGACCCAGGAGTACCCTGCTGCTGACATAAAAAGCTAGACTGTACATTTGCAAACATTTACGATATGAATAAGCAAAATCCTTTGGGGAAACCGTCGTGTGGACAGATGACATAGAACTCTTTGGTAAAACACATCCTTCTGCTGTTTATTGAAAATGTAATGAGGCCTACAAAGAAAAGATCAGAATACTTACAGTCAAATATGGTGGAGGTACAAAGATGTTTGGGGGTTATTTTGTTGCCCCTGGCACTGGTTGTCTTGACTTTGTGCAAAGCATTATGCAATCTGAAGATTACCAAAGGATTTAGGGTCACAATGCAGTGCCCATATCAGAAAGCTGGGTTTGTGTCCTAAGTAATGGGTCTGCCAGCAGGACAATGACTCCAAACATACTTCAGGGTGCATCCAGAAATGGATGGAAACAAAGTGTTGAAGACTTCTGAAGTGTCCAGCAATGAGTCTGAATCTAAATCCCATTGAACACCTGTGGTGGGATCTTAAAATTGTTCTTGAGTGAAGGCACCCTTCAAATATGAGAGACCTGGCGCAGTTTGCAATAGAAAAGTGGTCCAAAATTCTGATTGAGAAGTATAAGAATCTTGTTGATGGTTATAGGAAGAAATTGATTGCATTTATTTATTCCAAAAGATGTTCACTCAAATATTAAGTTGAGGATGCCAACAATTTTCCTGCCCATTTTTGAAGTTTTGTGTGAAATTATGTCCAATTTGCCTTTTTGTTTCTTAGTTTTTTTGTGTGGTTTTAATATACACAAAGGAAATAACCATGTATATACCAAAACATGTGTAATTTCAATAATTTTTTGAGAGAAATACTTCTCTCAAAATTTTCTGGAACAATTTCAAGGGTGTCAACACTTTCGACCATGACTGTATGTTGTCCATCCTGGACTCTATATCTCCCTTCCAAGGCCCATCCTGGTACATACAGTATGTCCCCCATCCTGGTAAATATGTCCAACATCTTGATATACATTTCCCCCATCTTGGGCTCCATTCTGGTAAATATGTCCCGCATCCTGGCAATTATGTACTTCTTCCTGGTAAATATGTCCCCCATACTTGTCCCTTTACTGGTATATATGTCCACATCATGGTATATATGTCCCCATTCCGGTATATATGTCCCACATCCTTGGTCTATCCTGGTATATATGTCCCCATCCTGGTATATATGTTCCCAATCCTGGTATTTATGTCCTAATCCTGAGCCCATTCTGCTATGTATGCTCCCCATCCTGGTATATAAGTCCCCATCCTGGTCTCATTCTGGTATATATGTTCCTCATCCTGGTATATATGTCCCCCATCCTTGTATATATGTCTTCCATCCTGGTATATATGTCCCCCATCCTGGAACCCTACCTGGTATAGATGTCCTCATTCTGGGCACATCCTGGTACATATGTTCCCTATCCTTATGTTTTGAACTTTTGACATTCAGTCTACATACAGTCATATGAAAAAGTTTGGGCACCCCTATTAATGTTAACCTTTTTTCTTTATAACAATTTGGGGTTTTGCAACAGCTATTTCAGTTTCATATATCTAATAACTGATGGACTGAGTAATATTTCTGGATTGAAATGAGGTTTATTGTACTAACAGAAAACGTGTAATCCACATTTAAACAAAATTTGACCGGTGCAAAAGTATGGGCACCCTTATCAATTTCTTGATTTAAACACTCCTAACTACTTTTTACTGACTTACTAAAGCACTAAATTGGTTTTGTAACCTCATTGAGCTTTGAACTTCATAGGCAGGTGTATTCAATCATGAGAAAAGGTATTTAAGGTGGCCACTTGCAAGTTGTTCTCCTATTTGAATCCCCTATGAAGAGTGGCATCATGGGCTCCTCAAAACAACTCTCAAATGATCTGAAAACAAAGATTATTCAACATAGTTGTTCAGCGGAAGGATACAAAAAGTTGTCTCAGAGATTTAAACTGTCAGTTTCCACTGTGAGGAACATAGTAAGGAAATGGAAGAACATAGGTACAGTTCTTATTAAGCCCAGAAGTGGCAGGCCAAGAAAAATATCAGAAAGGCAGAGAAGAAGAATGGTGAGAACAGTCAAGGACAATCCACAGACCACCTCCAAAGACTTGCAGCTTCAACTTGCTGCAGATGGTGCCAATGTGCATCGGTTAGCAATACAGCGCATGTTGCACAAGGAGAAGCTGTATGGGAGAGTGATGCGAAAGAAGCCGTTTCTGCAAGCACGCCACAGAGTCGCCTGAGGTATGCAAAAGCACATTTGGACAAGCCAGTTACATTTTGGAAGAAGGTCCTGTGGACTGATGAAACAAAGATTGAGTTGTTTGGTCATGCAAAAAGGTGTTATGCATGGAGGCAAAACAACACGGCATTCCAAGAAAAGCACTTGCTACCAACAGTAAAGTTTGGTGGAGGTTCCATCATGCTTTGGGACTGTGTGGCCAATGCCGGCACCGGGAATCTTGTTAAAGTTGAGGGTCGCATGGATTCAACTCAGTATCAGCAGATTTTTGACAATAATGTGCAAGAATCAGTGACGGAGTTGAAGTTACGCAGTGGATGGATATTTCAGCAAGACAATGATCCAAAACACCCCTCCAAATCTACTCAGGCATTCATGCAGAGGAACAATTACAATGTTCTGGAATGGCCATCCCAGTCCCCAGACCTGAATATCATTGAACATCTGTGGGATGATTTGAAGCGGGCTATCCATGCTCGGCGACCATCAAACTTAACTGAACTGGAATTGTTTTGTAAACAGGAATGGTCAAATATACTTTCATCCAGGATCCAGGAACTCATTAAAAGCTACAGGAAGCGACTAGAGGCTGTGATTTTTACAAAAGGGGGATCTACGAAATATTAATGTCACTTTTATGTTGAGGTGCCCATACTTTTGCACCGGTCAATTTTTGTTTAAATGTGGATTGCACATTTTCTGTTAGTACAATAAACCTCATTTCAATCCAGAAATATTACTCAGTCCATCAGTTATTAGATACAGTTAGGTCCAGAAATATTTGGACAGTGACACAAGTTTTGTTATTTTAGCTGTTTACAAAAACATGTTCAGAAATACAATTATATATATATAATATGGGCTGAAAGTGCACACTCCCAGCTGCAATATGAGAGTTTTCACATCCAAATTGGAGAAAGGGTTTGGGAATCATAGCTCTGTAATGCATAGCCTCCTCTTTTTCAAGGGACCAAAAGTAATTGGACAAGGGACTCTAAGGGCTGCAATTAACTCTGAAGGCGTCTCCCTCGTTAACCTGTAATCAATGAAGTAGTTAAAAGGTCTGGGGTTGATTACAGGTGTGTGGTTTGGCATTTGGAAGCTGTTGCTGTGACCAGACAACATGCGGTCTAAGGAACTCTCAATTGAGGTGAAGCAGAACATCCTGAGGCTGAAAAAAAAGAAAAAAATCCATCAGAGAGATAGCAGACATGCTTGGAGTAGCAAAATCAACAGTCGGGTACATTCTGAGAAAAACGGAATTGACTGGTGAGCTTGGGAACTCAAAAAGGCCTGGGCGTCCACGGATGACAACAGTGGTGGATGATCGCGGCATACTTTCTTTGGTGAAGAAGAACCCGTTCACAACATCAACTGAAGTCCAGAACACTCTCAGTGAAGTAGGTGTATCTGTCTCTAAGTCAACAGTAAAGAGAAGACTCCATGAAAGTAAATACAAAGGGTTCACATCTAGATGCAAACCATTCATCAATTCCAAAAATAGACAGGTCAGAGTTAAATTTGCTGAAAAACACCTCATGAAGCCATCTCAGTTCTGGAAAAGTATTCTATGGACAGATGAGACAAAGATCAACCTGTACCAGAATGATGGGAAGAAAAAAGTTTGGAGAAGAAAGGGAACGGCACATGATCCAAGGCACACCACATCCTCTGTAAAACATGGTGGAGGCAACGTGATGGCATGGGCATGCATGGCTTTCAATGGCACTGGGTCACTTGTGTTTATTGATGACATAACAGCAGACAAGAGTAGCCGTATGAATTCTGAAGTGTACTGGGATATACTTTCAGCCCAGATTCAGCCAAATGCCGCAAAGTTGATCGGACGGCGCTTCATAGTACAGATGGACAATGACCCCAAGCATACAGCCAAAGCTACCCAGGAGTTCATGAGTGCAAAAAAGTGGAACATTCTGCAATGGCCAAGTCAATCACCAGATCTTAACCCAATTGAGCATGCATTTCACTTGCTCAAATCCAGACTTAAGACGGAAAGACCCACAAACAAGCAAGACCTGAAGGCTGCGGCTGTAAAGGCCTGGCAAAGCATTAAGAAGGAGGAAACCCAGCGTTTGGTGATGTCCATGGGTTCCAGACTTAAGGCAGTGATTGCCTCCAAAGGATTCGCAACAAAATATTGAAAATAAAAATATTTTGTTTGGGTTTGGTTTATTTGTCCAATTACTTTTGACCTCCTAAAATATGGAGTGTTTGTAAAGAAATGTGTACAATTCCTACAATTTCTATCAGATATTTTTGTTCAAACCTTCAAATTAAACGTTACAATCTGCACTTGAATTCTGTTGTAGAGATTTCATTTCAAATCCAATGTGGTGGCATGCAGAGCCCAACTCGCGAAAATTGTGTCACTGTCCAAATATTTCTGGACCTAACTGTATATGAAACTGAAATAGCTGTTGCAAAAACCCAAATTGTTATAAAGAAAAAAAGGTTAACATTTATAGGGGTGCCCAAACTTTTTCATATGACTGTATCTCACCATCTCAATATACCAAAAAACATAATGAAAGATCCAGTACATGTAATCAACAAGAAAAATATGCTGAAAATACATATTTGATTTACAAAAGCATTTATTAATAATAAAAAATATGTATACTATACAGGAAAAATATAAATTTGGAGAGAAATATACAGGTGAAAAAATTCACTGGGTTGGTCCCGGTAAAGATAATTACATTGTGACCATAATATGTACAATAGTAAATAAATTAATCTAATACAAAAATATCAAATTTAATCATAAAGAAAATGCCATAAAATTCATTCCTAATATCAATATTTAAGATTAAAAAAGAATTGCTGTCATGATTAAATACTGTAGTGACTAGTAAAACCCTCCATATGTTATATGTGATTATAAGAGATTAGATACAATTCAGATGCACCATGTTGTTCAATAAATAATGGAATCCTGGAATTTTCTTTATGGTTAAATTTGATATTTTTGTATTAGACTAATTTGTTATTTACTATTGTACATATTATGGTCACAATGTAATTATCTTTACCGGTACCAACCCAGGGAATTTTTTCACCTGTATATTTCTCTCCAAATTTATATTTTTTCTGTATGGTATTTTAACATATTTTTATTATTAATAAATATTTTTGTAAATCAAATATGTATTTTCAGTATATTTTTCTTGTTGGTTGACGTTGATTACATGTACTGGATCTTTCATTATGTTTTTTGGTATATTATATATATATATATATATATATATATGTATATTTTTTTTTTTCTTGTTGGTTGACATATCTCACCATCTACTACAGCTTTGAGCGTGAGACTACCTTCATTTTATGGACAATGTTCTTGGCTAACTTATACATAAGTTTGACTTGCAACTATTTAGCATATGGTTAGTTATGCAAATTTGTGTCATTTCACTGCATTGTTACTGTTGTGCTCCTGATGCTTGAAAAATCTTTAGAATTTGTAGTATACAGGACTAAAACCTTTTCTCAGAAATATGAAAAGTAGACAGTAGAAGATTGGAAATGGGAGATTTGGAGAGAAGAGACTAAAGTCAATAGACTAGGCTCTGATGGGTGCAAATGAGTCTGGAAGAAACAAGGGAAAAAGAGGCTAACGGAACGAGAAATTGAAGGAACTGTCAAGTTTGGTAAAGGAAGCCTGATGATATGGGGTTATTTTACAGCCAAAGACATTTGATACTTGATCAGGATCGATGGTGGTCTGAATGCTGAGCTATAGGTAAGTATTCTACAAGACTGATACTTTCTACACTCGAGGACTATGGGTAGAAAAAGAACAACATAATGTTCCAGCACTACAACAGCCCAAACCATACATCAAGACTGGCAAAAAAAAATGGTTCAATGACAATAGAGGTGCTGGATTTGCCCCCACAGTCCCCAGACCTCAACTTAATCGAACACTTATGGATAAGCAGACCAGAATGCACCAACATTGGGAACGTGTAGAAGAGACCTGAGATTATATTTCGGTCGAGACACACTTGAATCTCAGAGAGAGCATGCCCAAAAGGATTCAGGAAGTGTTGAAAGCCAAAGTTAAATTTAAAAAATACTGACCAAATTATAAAAAAATTAATTTAGCTTTTTAGGAGCACAACAGTATTAAGCAGTGACATAACAAGCATCGCCATAATTAATCAAATGTTAAACTGTTGCAGGCTAACTTTATGTATCAGATAGCCAAGATGATTGTCTATAAAATGAAGGTAGTCTCATGCTCAAAGCTGTAGTGAATGGTAAGATACGGAGCCTGAAAGTCAAAAGTTCAAAACATCGCTATCCGTTTGCTCCTCAGGGTGTTTCCCTCATCCTAATATATATGTTCTTATCTTTGTCTCCTCCTGGTATTTATGTCCCTTATTTTTGTATATATATCCTGAGCCTGGGCCCCTTCCTGGTATATATGATCTTATCATGGACATCTTCCTGGTATATATAGTTCCCTTTCTGTCTTTAATGCATAAAATAGAATAAAAAAAACATTCTACTCATCTTCCCCGGCTCCCATGACACTCGGCGTCCTCCTCTGTAGCCGGCACAGTGGCTGGCATCGGCATGCCTGCTATGGTGGTGCACGGCGTCACTGCCACTCGCCCCCAGTCTTTGGCACGCCGATGTCAGCTGAAGTCTCTGTTTGTCCGTCAACATGTATTGCAGTGCAGGAACTAAATCGATCTCTGCGCACAATGCATTTCACCTATATGTACGTCCTTAGACACACATCAGGTTGATGTAGGCGCTGGGATCGGAACCACTAATTCCAAAAGCAAAGATGTGACTGATAACAGAAATATGCAAAATTTGGGTTTATGAAAATTGTTTCAAATACAGTGATTGATTCTCATGTTTTCTTATGTCCTGGTATATACAGTATGTTCACCATCCTGGGCAAATCCTGATATATATGTCCTTTTACTGGTATGTACTGTATTTCTCCCATCTTGGTATATATGTCCTTATCCTTGACCCCTCCTGGTATTTATAACCCCCATTCTGGTATATGTGTCCTTATATTGGGCCCCTTCCTGGTATATATAGCCCCCGTTCTATCTCTAACGTATAAAATAGAATAAAAAAATACATTCTATGACCTTCACTGGCTCCCACGTCATGCGGCGTTCTCCTCTATAGCCGGCGCAGTGGTCTCCAGCTGATTTCGGTGTGCCTGCTATGGAAATGAATGGCATCACTACCATGTCTCCACAGTCACGGGCCTGCCGACATCAGCTGTCGTCTCTATTTGGCCATCAAAATGTATTGCAGTGCAGTAACCTGATGTTATGGGTGTGTCACAGCTGACAGAATGTCCTGTGGTGTCCGGCTATAGAAGGTCACAGCATATAGCTGCACAATCTGCTCCCTGACCTTCTATTGTTTCTGCTTGGTTTTCATCCCTTTCCCTATAGGACCCAGCTTAGTTACTCATCAGTTCAGCTACTTTTCATCAGCACTTCGCTTGGTGTCTTTATATACCTTCCCTTCCTATTACTTGGGGCTGATGATAGCTCTTATACCCTTAGTAAGTTTTCAGTGCAAGTATTCGGCTTGTATACATCTGGAGAAACTTTGTGGTTGTTGCAGTTCCTCTCCCTGAGTCATCTGGAGAAAAGTTGTTTGTTCTCTTTCCCCATGTTTGTTATCTCTGTGTCTTCTTTAGTGCTTAGTGAGGTTGACTAGGCATTCATCCCATCAGCTCGCTACTACCTATGTCAGGGTCAGCGAGGGTCAGGTATCCGACTCGGTGCATAGAAACCTATCTAAGGTGGTGGCGGAAGCCAGGGCCCAGGTGTAGGCTTGGTCATGGATCACCATCTCCCTCTTCCCTAGACACAGGGTTTCCCTTCCCTTTCGCTGTTTGCTTGCTACTTCCTCGTACCTAGTGTGACACCCGATGGGTCTCTGCACAGCAATGCATTTCACCTTGATGCATATTCAGTTGATGTAGTCACCATTAATTCCAAAAGCAGAGATGTCAGTGATAAAACTGATATGCAAAATTTGGGTTTATGAAAATTGTTTCAAATCCAATGACTGATTCATATAAATTTCTTATGCCCTGAAACAAAAAATACTTTTTTTAACTACCATGCATGGATTTTGCGCAAAACTCAAGTGAAATTACATACCAGCATGATGAACAAAAAAAATCTTTACTGTAGCCAATGTACACAATATTGTATATATAAATTTATTAAACATTCATTCTGTAACTTTATTGGAAATTAATTCTTGCACCTTTTCCTTTTTCCTTCATTCTTCTCTTGATACCTTTTCTCTTATAGAAGGTCTGTGGATCTTCTCTGTGAAGCATCCAGCAGTACTTCCCCCATCATATTCACGTTCCATTTACCTTGGTATCGTTTATCCATCTCCGTGATATCCTTGCTCTTCGCTAACACCACCTAGGTTTTCAAGAAAGTAGTCCAAATGGAAATGTAAAAAATGTACCTTCAAATTCATAAGACAACGCAAGACTTTTAAATACTTCAGCATGTTCTCCACAAAGGACCTTTGTTGTTGTTACCTAAATATTTCTTCATGACTTCTTTAAAATAATCCCAAGTCCTTTTCTCAACAGCTTTCATTTTTGTTTCGAACACTTTGTCCTTCATGTGTTTACAAATATCCGAAGCTACAAAAATGCCTTGCTTCAGTTTTGTTTCTGATAGTCCCTAAACTTAGTACACCAGTTCTTAAAAGAATCTCCTTCTTTCAGTAGAGCTTTCACAAACTACTTAATCAGTCCAAGCTTAATGTGGAGTGCTGACAGGAGAACTTTAGTGAGATCAACTAAACTTTCTGCAACTATGTTCTTGACTTCAGGTTGTTTTTGTTGGCCATCTGTTTTGGCTCCAGTGATGAGTCCTATCCCGACTGTCTCATTGACACAAAAAACATGGGTACTTTGTGTATTCTCCTTGATGCCCAAGGAGCAAAGAGAGAACTTTCAGATCACACATGTTGATCATCCTTGATCGCCATAGTTAAGTCTCTTGAGAAAAAGGTCTAAATTCTCACAGCTTTCCTTCAGGCCTGAAACACACTAACATTAAAAACACGCACGTGCCGCGAGACACGTATTTACCCTGCGTGTTGCGTGTGGTAAGTACGTGTCTCAGGTAAGTGCGGTCCACGTGTGTTCTACGTGTGATATTCGCGATAGCACACGTAGAACTGGTAATTTACATGCTCACGTGGTCTGCACTGCTGTCCAGGGTACTGATCTGCGGTCTCCGGTCCTGCCGTCTCCCTGCTGCTGCTGCTGCTGCTGCCGGCCGCAGTGAAGTGAATATTAAATGAGCATAATGAGCGGCGGTCGGCAGCAAGTGGCAGCAGCGGCAGAGACAGGAGGGCTGGAGAAGGTGAGTAAATGTTTTGGTTTTTTTTCCACTGACACGTGTGTTTTCTCCGGCGCATGTCACACGGGACCGCATCCACACTACATCCGTGTGGTACGGGTGTGGGCAGTGTGACACCAGCGCTACCGGAGAAAACGTGGACATGTCAGCGTGTAGAAAAACGCACACATGTACAAACGCACACAGACACACGTTCCATGTGGTTTTACATGTGTGTGCCTGCTACCATAGGGTAGCATTGGTGTACATGTATCCGTGCCGCCGGGACGTGCAAAAACGGACCAAACACGTACTGGCGGCACGGATGTGTGTCGGAGGCCTCAAATGCACAGACTGCTCTACATTCTGTGCCCTTGAAGCAATACCTGCTGAAGCATACCTGCTGCCATTGTGCAGTAGCACAGCTTTCAGACTTCTTTTGGGGATGAATCAATAAAGAGTCTCTAATTTTACGTTTTCCCATCAGCCCAGTAATATCACTGCAATACACTAGAGAACCATCTTGAGAAAAGTATGGAAGGAATTCCTTTTGGGATTCTATAGACTTCTATTCTTTTAGAAGCCTATGGAGTCACTGTACGTGATGGACTTTTTTCGATCTTTTCAGAACATAGAAAGTATATAACAATCACTTCTTCATTTTCAAACAATTTTACCCTTGCAGGCTTGTGTAATTTGTCACCATAATGCCATCTTCCTAAACACAGAGACGATTGTACATTATATAACTAACATATATGTGCACATGGTATATCATGATCTATCTTTTAAATCACACATATTGATCATCCCTGATCCCTATAGTGAAGTCTCTTGACATAAAAGTCTAAATTCTTATAGCTTTCCTTCAAATGCACAACTAACATATATGTGTGCATGATATATCCTTTCCCTACATGTGTGCATTGTAATCAATAAACCCAGCCTGTGAAAGATAATTCCCAGAACACAAGAAGTGAACAAGTAAAAATTAAATACATCATTTAATCATGACTTGGATTTAATAAAGATAAAAACCCAGAACAGGTGCATAAAGAACTAGAAACGTGGTGAAATGCCCAGAAGAAATGTAGAATTGAATAATAATAATAATAATAATAATAATAATAATAATAAAAAATAAACTACATTATTGGAATATAACTACTATGGTATCTGGTAAACATCAGTCATGATATCCATTAAGATATTGCACATCTATTATAGAGGTAGTTGAAAAAGTATAGTGCAACAATAATTAAAGAAAAAAGATGGAATATTTCCTGGAAGTAAAATAACAGCCAACTGCTGAAATGGGAATGCGTCCCTCCAGCCCGACGTGTGTTTCGCCCTACTTCTTCGGGGACACCACATAGCCACAAGAGCATTCATTGGTGTGCTAAGTGCTTCACTCCACTGGAGCTGAAGGCAGCAAAAAGTTATTGTAAAAGAGGGAGGAGGATTTTAGATCACATTATTGGCAACAAGGAGGTGGGAATAGGTGTGTTAACAGTATGGAGGTGAGGGATATAACAGGACAAAAGAAGGAAATGCATTCAAACAGCATTAATATGCTATACTCACTTTATACTGTGTAGAAAAAAGTTAATACAAAACTTCTTTCATAATTCATACATTACCATATGCTGATGAAATGTCTTCAATTATATCTGTGTAATACTTCAAAGCACAGGCTTGGAAAAGGGGGCATATCCCTGAGACAGTGCATGTGGAAGTAGCTGCTCCCATGTTTGCCGCATGTCTTAGAGTCCAGATCTAATATTGAAAAATTATAGATGCCTAAGAAGGATTGGGGACATTTTATCTGTATATGCTAATATACGAATTATGAAAGAACTTAAGCATTGAAAAAATGTCTACACAGTATAAAATGTTTATCATATTAAAGTGGTTGTCCACTAGTAGGACAACCCCTGCTGATTCCACATTTCCCCCAGGTGAAATAAAAAAGCCTATATACCTCTAGTACTAGCACTGTTCCAGTTGTGCTGCAGTTCACGTTCCCGGGGTTCACTTGACGTTGCGACTTCACGCGAGCCCGGCTTTCTTCTCTTCGCCTTCGGATCAAATAAGTTGATCAACAGGAAGTGAAAACTCTGGCTGTGCTCATTTCCTGTTGATTGCTCGTTTGGTCTGAAGGCGAAGAGATGGAAGCCATCGGTGAGCCCTGGGTACACAAACCGTTGCACCGGAGGTGAGTATAGGCTTTTTTATTTTACCTAGGTGAAACAAGGAACCAAAAGGGGTTTTCCTAGTAGTGGAAGGACAACCCCTTCTGATTTCACGTCATTGGCTTCTTTCAAGAAACCAATGAGATGAGAGTAAGGTTTAGACAAAGAGGCAACCCGGAATCTGTCCTTAATGAGGCCTATAAAAAAGCCAGTAGTAAGAACAGGGCGGATTTATTACAAACAACGGAGAAGGTACAAGACGCCACTATCCAAATTATATTTTTTATAGTCCATATGTCCGCTGGAAATTCCTTTCACTTATTCGAATTATTGGGACCTTTGATAATCGGAGTAGAGAAGTACGAGAAATCATTATGAGGTACTGGGACATGTTAAAGACCAGTAGGGACATTGCTGACCTGTTACCAAGCACCCAGTCAATAACTTATAGCAGGGGTAGATCTCTAAGAGATTAATTAGTGCATAGTATGTACCACCCCCCTAAAAAAGTCAGTACATGGCTAGAACAGAGACAGATGGGTACTTTTTGGTGTGGAAAATGTTAATTTTGCCACTTTAAAAACGTCTCTAATACCTTCACGTGCAAATACGGGGAAATGCTTTAACCCCTTCATCCCTGGACGATTTTCCATTTTTCGATTTTTGCTCCATTTCTTCCAAGAGCCGTAACGTAATTATTCTTTCAATTTTGCCATATGGGGGCTAATTTTTTGCGGGATGAGTTGTGCATTTGACTGAAACCATTAGTCTTACCATATACTGTACTCGAAAACGGGAACAAAAATTCCAAGTGCGGTGAAATTGAAAAAAAAAGTGCAATTGCACAATTGTTTTTGAGATATTTTATTCACTGTGTACACTGTGTACACTATATGGTAACTAACTTCTTAGTATGAAGCCTCAGTACAAGTTTGTAGATGCCAAGTATGTTTTATTTTACTTTTATCTAAAGGGATAAAAAAATTCTGAAGTTTGTAAAAAAAAAATAAAATGGGCTTTTGGCACCATTTTTTGCGACCTGTGGCTTTCTAATTTTTCGGATCTGTGGTTTAGTGACAGCTTATTTTTTGTGTCTTGAGCTGGCATTTTTAATTATACCATTTTTGCGCAGATGCTATGCTTTGATTGCCTGTTATTGCATTTTAAAAAAAATTGCGGCAACTAAAAAAACGAATTTTGACGTTTGAAATTTTTTTCTCACCACGCCATATACCGATCAGATAAATTGATTTTATATTTTTATGGATCAGGCATTTCTGAACACGACAATACAAAATATGTGTATATTTTTAATTTTTTAACTGTTTTATTTTCAATGGGGGGAAGGGGGGTGATTTAGGTTTTTTCATTTTTTCATATTTTTAAAAAGTATTTTTTTTACATTTTTTTATTTATTTTAATAGTCTCCCTAGGGAACTTTATGGATCCACTGTCTGATTGCTTGTACATTACTGTTGATCAAAGCTGCACAGTTCTGATCAGCAGAAATTCAGCGTTCCTGTGGGAGCCGGCGCTCTGTCGGCTCGCATAGGAAATACATCATGATAGCAACAGGAGTCCTTACATGACCCATCGCTACCATGGCAACTATCAGCCATTTCCCCTTGATCATGTCATGGAGCCACCAATAGTGGCAGAAAACGTTGCAATCCCCGCCGCGGCCATTTAAATTGCTAAATTCTAAATTGCTTAAATTCTAAATGACAAGCAGCCATGGGTGGATTGCGGATACATCCACACCCTATAGCCCCACATGTCTGCTATTTAAATCAGCAGACATGTGCAGGGATCACCGCCGGCTCACCATAGCAGCCGGCAGTGATTATCCTGACATGACAAATGACGTACCCGTATGTCACTGGTCATGAAATTGTAAAACTTAGTGGGTAGTTTACTTCTTACAGTGCTCCTGTTCAAAACATTAAATCAGCCTATGGCTGAGAGGCACTAGGTACTTAAGGCACCTCCCCTTAGGGAAGGTGCCTGAGCAATATGGTTAGTTAGTTTAGTTCTTGTCTGCTTCCTAGCTAGTTGTCAGGTTCCATGTATTCTGTCTCCGTTACATGTACCCACCTTCCCATACCTGTCTGTACCTGCTAAACCCTTCGTACCTTCCTGCACCAGCTGTCCTCCCTGTATCAACCATCCAGGCGACACCTGTCTGCACCAGAGTCTGCACCTGCCTGCACCAAAGTTGGTCCCTGCATCCGTTACTTTGGGGGTCAGCTGCCACAGACCCTGATACTGCCATGGGAGTGGCACCTGGCGTCTACTGACAGCCAAGTCCATCCTCACATCAGATGCTCTGTCTAATTCAAGAAATGTGCTTATTTAAGTCTCTCCCACATCAGAGAAAATTCGGTTCCCCCCTGTGGTTCAGTGGGTCCACACCCGCTCACACTCGCGAGCATAACATGCTATATCTTTTCATGGGACAACTCTAAAGATATGATACTTTGATACCATGTAAAGTAGTCAGTTTACAGTTTGTACAACAGTGTATATTTGGTGTGCACTCTAAATAACTCAACACAGCCAATAATTTCTAAACTGCTGACAACAAATGTGAGTAAACCCCTATGGTAAAATTACCATATTGTTCCCAAAGTCTCAATATTTTGTGTAGCCAACATTATTTTCAAGCATTGCCTTTAATCTCTTGAGCATGGAGATCACTGGAAGTTCACTGGTTGCCACTGGAATCTTCTTCCACTTTGCCATGACGACACCATGGAGTGGATGTTGGAGACCTTGAATCCCTCCAATTGCCATTTGAGGATGCTCCACAGATTCTCAATACAATTTACTGTAGGTCTAGAAACATGTTGGGCTAGTCCACCACCTTTACCCTCAAATTCTTTAGCAAAGCAGTGGTCGTCTCGGAGGTGTGTTTGGGGTCGTTATCATGTTGGAAGAGGGCCTAGTTTTTGAAGAAAGGGAATCATGCTTTGCTTCAGTATGTCACAGTACATGTTGGCATTCATGGTTCCCTCAATGAACTGTAGATCCCCACAACTAGCAGCCCTGATGCAGCCCAAAACCGTAACACTCTCACCACCATGCTTGACTGTAGGCAGGACACACTTGTTGTTATACTCCTCACCTGGTTGCTGCTACACATGCTTGACACCATCTGAACCAAATAAGTTTATCTTGGTCTCATCAGACCCCAGTACATGGTTAAAGTAATCCACGTACTTCGTGTGCTTATCTTCACTAAACTGTTCTTGGGTTTCCTTATGCATCATCTTTAGAAGAGACTTCCTTTTAGGACAATAGCCAAGCAGACTAATTTAATGCAGTGTGCAACATATGGTCCAAGCACTGACAAACTGACCTATCCAGAGGTTGTCTTTTGAACATCACTGTATAAAGCTGAGCACGTGCACTCAATTTGTTTGGTCGACCATAGCAAGGTCTGTACTGAGTGAAGCCTGTTTTGTAATGTATGGTCTTGGCCACCATGCTGCAGCTCAGTTTCAGGGTGTTTGCAATCTTCTTATAGCCTAGGCCATCTTTATGTAGAGCAACAATTCTATTTTTCAGATTCTCAGAAAATATTTTGCCATGAGGTACCATGTTGAACATCCAAGAACCAGTATGAGACAGTATGTGAGTGATAACACCAAATTTATCACACCTGCCCCCATTCGCACCTGAGACCTTGCAACTCTAATGAGTCGCATGACACCATGGAGGAAAAATGACTAATTGGCCAAAATTTTGCCATTTTCCCTTAAGGGTGTACTCACCTTTTCTTCCAGCGGTTTTGACATTAACGGCTGTGTGCTGAGTTATTTAGAGGGCACACCAAATTTACACTGTTACACAAGCCGTACACTGACTCCTTTACATTGTATCAAAGTGTCAGATCTTCAATGTTGTCTCATGAAATGATATAAAATATTTACAATAATATGATGATGTACTCACTTTTGTGAGATATCTATACATATATACTGTATATCTACAGCAATATTGGCGTTTCCTATGTGATGTATACTGCAGACCTCCCACTGCTGGAGTTCTATAAGCGTTACATGGGCAGTGATGACTTTCCCACTTTGAGGAGACATGCAGTGAATAATGCATCTGTATGTGTAACAACTTACTGCTGTGATCTCTTTACACAACTTATTGCAAAGAGACAACTGCCAATGCAATCTGGAAGACCATTGGGAGTACCAACATCATCAATCCCATTAAACATCACAACCCAAATAGAAGCAGTTGCAGCATCAAATCTGGGGTGAGTTAATTAAATGTTTGACCAAATATAGCAGGATAATTATTAAGTTGATAATTCTGTATGGCCTGTGAAAGATGTTATAAATATGCAAATAGCCCTTGGCAGAAAAAAGGTTCCCCACCCCTGCCTAACCCCTGAATAGAAAATCTGCTGCGTATCTGCCCTGTGTGAACATACCCCTAGGAACGCCAAAATACAAATCCTTTCATATGGTTGTGTAAAGCAATAAATGATAAATTGTCTATATTAGAATTTGTTTTTCATTTTCCATAGACTCTAATCTCTTGTCTTATAGCTAAATAATCTTTTGTTAAAATGAAAAACCCAACTTTGACTTAATAAATTATCAATATTTTAGGAAACTAAATCAAGATAAGGAAGAGTGTCAGCAACAAGTGGGAATTATCTTGCACCTTCCTAAACAGTGAGCCGGGGTCAAGTTGTGTGATGTCGTGACCACTACATGATCACAGCAGAGTTCACGAGAATGCTGAACTCTACTCATAGTCATTGGGAGACCTGAAACTTTATCCCTTTCCTGGATGGAGAGAGATGGTAAAGTCTGACCAAACGAGAGAAACAGCTGCTTCTAGCTCTGATTCCAAGACTGGACCAAACACTTTGATGTGGAAGGCACCTCAGCCAATCAGTACTTTACCTACTTATCAGTCTTATTGCTTTAAATGTGACCTCTGAACTGTTCGTATGATGACTCTTTCATATGTGCTGTATCCATATCACTGAGCTGTCCTTTTCTATTACACTTCCCAAGCAAAAACAAAGATGAAAACGTAAAGGTGAAATGTTATACAGGAGAAAAAGACGGACGTATAGAAGAGCCCTGCTAAGGCTTATAAAACAAATATAGCAGTCTTAACCTTTTCACTTCTCAATGGCGCCTACAAAATACTACAAATCAACAGTAACCACCTCCAGTGACCTGCTCATGAATGAGTAATCCATGCAACTATTAGAAAGGATGTGAAGTTATAAGAACAAATATGGAGATAATTGCAGGATATATAAAATGTATTCTAGTTATTTTCCTGGCCGCTATAGTCACCGGGATACATTTAAAGATCTTAAGAAAAAGTGCAACAAACTAATACAGCAAACACTGTAGTCTAAAAAGTATGCACTTGTTTCTCCTTTTACCCCACTCGCATCTGATCCTTTTATTTAGATGATAGATACAGTGCCTTGCGAAAGTATTCGGCCCCCTTGAATTTTTCAACCTTTTCCCACATTTCAGGCTTCAAACATAAAGCTAAAAATTTTAATGTTATGGTGAAGAATCAACAACAAGTGGGACACGATTGTGAAGTGGAACGAAATTTATTGCTTATTTTAAACTTTTGTAAAAAATAATAAACTGAAAACTGGGGCGTGTAATATTATTGGGCCCCTTTAAGATAATACTTTGTAGCGCCACCTTTTGCTGCGATTACAGCTGCAAGTGGCTTGGGGTATGTGTCTATCAATTTTGCACATCGACACACTGAAATTCTTGCCCATTCTTCCTTTGTAAACAGTTCAAGCTGAGTGAGGTTGGATGGAGGCGTTTGTGAACAGCAGTTTTCAGCTCTTTCCACAGATTCTCGATTAGATTCAGGTCTGGACTTTGACTTGGCTATTCTAAAGGCCCCTTTACACACTGAGACTTTCTAGCGATCCCACCAGTGATCTCGACCTGGCTGGGATCACTGGAAAGTCTCTAACAGTCGCTGGTGAGCTGTCAAACAGGCAGATCTGGCCAACGACGCAGCAGCAATACAGACCTGCAGAACGACCTTACTGGAAAGGGAACGCTAGCACGCCTATGGGCTGGGTCGCTAACGATGTCGTTGTAACGGTGTTAAACACACCAATATATGTTGCGCAGCGGTAAGCAAAGGACCAAAGAATGGTCCTGAACGACTTGTAGTGATCAGCGACCTCACAGGTCGCTGATGCGTGTCACACACTGCAATGTCGCTGGGGAGGTCGCTATTACATCACAAAACCGGTGACGTTACAACAATATCGCTTTTCTAATAATTCGGCTGTAAGGGGCGGCTGTTTTCCATGCGGCAAATGTGTCGCATGTCCTAATATGCTGCGGACTGACACATTTTGTGATTCATCCTTCACTAAGAATTATAAAATTAAGAAGAGGATTACTTGTGAGTCTAAATCCGTAATATATTATGGCATCTGCCCCTGTCCCAAAATCTATATTGGGTTCACGACCCGACAACTGAAAGTTCGGGTTCGTGAGCACATCTTAGGGATTGAAGCCGCACAGGACCACATCGACGTGTGTACACTCAAGACAATTCCAAGGCACTTTAAGCTTTTTCATGAATCTGATTCAAGAAAGTTTATGGTCCGTGGAATTGACATGCTCAATGTGGATATCCGGGGGGGGGGGGGGGGTCGTGTAAGTCAACGACTAGCACGACTGGAGACACAGTGGATTTGGCGTCTTCGTACTGTTCAGCCCCAAGTGCTTAATGAGAATTTGAGTTTCATTCCTTTTCTTTAATGTCTGGGTATTCTGTTTTTAATTGTTTTTCATTTTCCCCTTTTTTAGGCCTTTTTTGTACCCTGTGCACACGCATATGTGACTCATATCCTTGAATGGCTTGTCGGACATCTACCTCCTCCTTCTTTACAGATGATGAAGCGGACATAAATTGGATCTTCCACATCTGCGGATTTTTTGTCTATTTATGATTCTTTTTCTTTCTATTAGTTTTTTTTTTGTTATGCTCTTGTATGGTTGTTTTTTTCCAAATTGATATCTATATCTATGTATCTTTGTTTTTATATATATATATATATATATATATATATATCTCTGTAGCCAATTGTCTTCATTAGCTGCGGCTATTTCTAGTGACTTTATCTGTTTTTTGTTTTTTCTTATCTATATATTTAATTTCTTTTCACTTTTATCTCTTTATTTATTTTCGTTATTATTTTTTTATTTTTATTTATTTTTTATTTTTTTATTTCTTTCATTTTTCATGATTTTCTATTTAATTTATTTTTTATTTTCATTATTCATCTTATAAAATCATCATAAATAACTATGATCCTTTGCGTTCTATTTGTTTGCATTTGTAATTTCTATTATTTCTATACTTTCATCTCTCACCTGGCTGTGCGGTGTACGCATGCGTCACCTGTCTGGATCTCCTGCACTCCCGGGCACGCCTCTATGGATACGGGGACGCCGGGTTTTCTTACCCGGCATCCTGTGTGACCATAACGCGTCTGTGAGGCGGGATTTCCGCTTGACCGGCGTCGTATGCGTCATACCGTCTGCCCAATCAGCTGAGAGATGAGGCCTATTTTAACGACACCCCCTTTTGCTTCACGCCCCCTGACGAAGGTACACACCGAAATGCGCATTGGGCGCATTCCCTCCGCAGTCATCTATATCTAGGTAATTTTTGTAATTGGCTGGCCTTATCTAGCTATGTTTCTGGCGCCCTTGTTGATGGATTATGTAGCGATTATCTTTCTCCTTGTTAAGTAGTAGCCTGTGAATTATGGATGTCCTTTCCCTCTGAATAAGTGTTCTATTAATATAGCCCTTGTGACGGGGCTGGATTTAATCACTGCTGCATGTGCACACCTGATATAATCTTAATTGTTATTCTGAATCGATGTGTCCTCTTCTATATATCTGTAATTTATCCTACCTTTTGGTAGTCCTATGTTCCTCCATTCAGTATATATATGTACTTTGGTGATTGTTTGCATTAGTGATTGTCTCCACCACCGTTACAGGTGCATGGTGAATGATTATTATATTCTACTATCTTCATCCTTTGCCTGAGGGAAGATACCATCTATTCTTTACATTGATTAATTCTAACCTGTGAAACACCTATATTAGGCTAGGTTCACATTTCCGCTAAAATGTATCAGTCACAATCCGCTGCTCTTGTAAACAACGGAATCCGTTTAGCGGATTCCGTTGCTCCCATAGACTTGTATGAGCAGCGGATTGTGACTGATGATGCTGCGTTGCACCCTCCGCCCGACTGATCAGTCGTGGAACGACTGACCGCTGGGCGGGAGGAACGCAGCATGTAACGTTTTTTGAGCAGCGAGATCCGTCAGATTTCGCTGTGCATGCTCTCTGGCTCCCGGCACACGTCACCAGCTTTGGTTGGTTACCCGATATTAATCCCGGTTACGGTGCAAGGAGCCAGCGCTAAGCGGTGTAGGCCCGTAACCAAGGTAAATATCGGGTAACCAAGGTAAACATCGGGTGCTTTGCTACCCGATATTTAGTCTGGTTATGTGTGCAGGGAGGCCCACACTTCCCCGCTCGTCCCCGCCCCCTCCCGCACATGTGTGTGTACACACACACACACACACACACACACACCTGTCCCCAGCCATGCAGACAAGCACTGCCACTGACACCCTCATCTGGCCCCGCCCCCCGCTCGGCTCTGCCCCCTCCCGCACTCCGCATGTGCACACACATGCATACATACATACATGCACACACACTCACTCACACATACACTCACCTGTCCCCAGCCATGCAAACCGCAGCACTGTCACTGACATCCTCAGCGCCTGGCCCCGCCTCCGCTCGGCTCCGCCCCCCGCTCGGCTCCGCCCCCTCCCGCATTCAGCATGTGTATACACACACACACACTCTCTCACACACACACACACACACACTCACCTGTCCTGCAGTCCCTGCGGCACTGACGTCCTCAGTGCCACGGCCCCGCTCGGCTCCCCTCCCCCCCGAACTCCACCCCCCGCACACAACGGAATCCGACAAAGAATTCTGTTCTTTGTCATCCGTTGTACAGCGTTGAACAGCGCATCAGTCACATGCGTCAAGCGACGCATGTGACTGATACAAAACAACGGAAATGTGAACTTAGCCTTAGGTGTCACCTGGTCTTTTTTATCTGTCCACATATTGCTGGCTAACTATAGACAGGAGATACATCTTATATTAAGGTTTGCTGCTTAATACCATCTCTGTGAGTATGCTAACATTGATATTAACCTCTCTTGGGTTTACCTTACACTGTTTTGACTAGATATCTTTATCTGTATATATATGCCCAGTACATTGTTGCTCCTTTCTGTAATGACTGCGGTGATGTAACCCGCTTGCCTACTCCGACCACCCTTCCGCACCAATAAAATATGTTGAACCTTTATGATCGCCTTTCTTGTGTGTTTTGATGTTGCAGTGTGTAAAGGGGCCTTAACACCTGGATACGTTTATTTGTGAACCATTCCATTGTAGATTTTGCTTTATGTTTGGGATCATTGTCTTGTTGGAAGACAAATCTCTGTCCCAGTCTCAGGTCTTTTGCAGACTCCAACAGGTCACAGGCACCATCGGCAACACAAGGTATTTGAGATAAACCTTATTTCTCAACAAAATATCAATGTGGCCAGTAATGAAAAGGGGTGAACCACCCCTTTAAGTGTTGTTCAAAAAGAACTGTTATGCGGGCGTCACACGAGACGATCTATCGTGTGATGCATCGTCGGGGTCACGGTTTTCGTGATGCACATCCGGCATCGTTTGCAACGTCGTTTCATGTGACACCTCCGAGCGACGCTGAATCGGTCACAAATCGTGAGTCGTGTACTCGTCGCTTATTTTTAAAAAATCGTTTATTTTTCATGGCGCCGGTTGTTCATCGTACTCGGGGCAGCTCACATCGCTCCGTGTGACACCCCGGGAACGATGAACACAGCTTACCTGCGTCCCGCGGCACCCACCGGCTATGCGGAAGGAAGGAGATAGGCGGGATGTTTACGTCCCGCTCATCTCCGCCCCACCGCTTCTATTGGCCGGCGGCTGTGTGACGTCGCTGTGACGCCGAACGTCACTGCCCCTTCAGGAAGAGGATGTTCGCCGCCCACAGCGAGGTCGCTCAGCAAGTAAGTACGTGTGACGGCGGTTTAACGACTTTGTGCGACACGGACAGCGATTTGCCCGTGACGCACAAACGACGGGGGCGGGTACGATCGCTCGTGCGATCACACGATAGATCGTACCGTGTGATGCCCGCATTAGTCTCTTTGTGAGCACAAGTTGCTATCCGGTCCTGGCCAACTGACATCACTGGTAATATGAGGCCTACATGAGTTCAAAGTCCACACACCCAGCCAGGACCAGTTATTTCATATATCGTGCCATGGCATCCAGAGTCAACTCCTCGCTCACAACTCCCACCCAGGAATACCAGGGAATATTATGAAATTGTTTAAAGGTGGGGCTGCCATAGAGAAAGAAGCTGAGTTCATTGAACATACATTTCCCATGTTTTAAGTTACAATTTCAAAGAAAGAGGTGGGGAAAAGGCTATAATCAACCTCCACCTCACTTGTGATACCTAGTGTACATATGGTAAGATATATTTAATATACCGCATTCTCACGTCACGTCTCGTGGGCGGCCCGAGACTGTCACTAGCGGTGACGTCACGGGCTCCCGTGATACTGCTGAGAACTTGGCGGGCATAGAAGTCAGTGACAGCTCTGACGTCAGGAGTGCAGGAGATCGTCACAGCATGTAATGATCTCATCTAACCTCCTAACAGCAGCGCTTATCATCCCCTGCAGTGACCTGGGCTGACCTAATGATGTTAGCTCAGGTCACTGCAGTACTCTCCTAGCCAATGGGGAACATTCTGTTCTTCATTGACTAGGACAGTGACTATGGATCGTCGTGGGACCCCCTTATTGGATTACGCCGGACCCGGATTTGATTGTTCTTTTCAATAAATTGGTGTAAGAGGGAATGTTTTGGGGAGTGTTTTTTCAAATAAAACTTTTTTTTGTTGTCTATTTTTTTTTTTATTACTGACTGGGTTGGTATCTGATAGACACCGTGACATCACAAACCCCAGTGCTTGATGCCAGGTGACATTACACATCTGGCATAAACACCATATATTACCCCATTTGCCACTGCACCAGGGCAACGGGATGAGTTGGGGCAAAGCGCCAGGGTTGGCACATCTAATGGATGCGCCACTTCTTGGGCGGCTGTGGCCTGCTATTTTTAGGCTGGGGAGTGTCCAATAACGGTGGACCACCCTAGTCTGAAAATACCAGACCACAGCTGTCCGCTTTACCTTGGCTGGTGATCCAATTTGGGGGGACCCCACGTTTTTTGTTTTAAATTATTTATTTAATGTAAAATAACAGCGTGGGGTGACCTCTGCTTTGGATTACCAGCCAAGGTAAAGCTGCCAGCTGTGGTCTGAAGGTTGTAGCCGTCTGCTTTACCCTAGCTGGCTACAAAAGATAGGGGGGACCCCATGTCTTTTTTTTTTATTTTTTTTTTGGCAAAATACAAGGCTAAGCACCCTTTAGTGCCACATGAAAGTCACTAAAGGTTGCCAGCTTAGAATATGCTGGGGGGTAGGACATTATATGTCTTTCTCATCTATTATATTTCTATTTATCTATATATGTATCTATCTATCTATGGGGTACTTTACACGCTGCGACATCGCTAGTGATTGCTAGCGATGTCGAACGCGATAGCATGCGCCCCCGTCGCTCGTGCAACATTTGGTGATCGCTGCCGTAGCGAACATTATCACTACAGCAGCGTCACATGCACATACCTTGACAGCGACGTCGCTTTGACCGCCGAACAATCTCTCCCTCAAGGGGGAGGTGCGTTTGGCATCATAGCGACGTCACTGAGGCGTCACTAAGTGGCCCGCCAATAGAAGCGAAGGGGCGGAGATGAGCGGGACATAACATCCCGCCCACATCCTTCCTTCCGCATTGCCGGTGGACGCAGGTAAGGAGATGTTCGTCGTTCCTGCGGTGTCACACATAGCGATGTGTGATACCGCAGGAACGACGAACAACATCGTACCGGTGGCAGCAGCGATATTAAGGAAATGAACAACGTGTCAATGATCACCATTTTGGAACGATTTTGTGATCGTTGATCGTCTCTCATTAGTGTTACATACTGCGATGTCGCTACCGGCGCCGGATGTGTATCACTAACAACGTGAACCCGACGATATATCGGTAGCGATGTTGCAGCGTGTAAAGTACCCCTATCTATCTATCTATTTATCTATCTATCTATCTATCCCTCTGTTCATTCATTCATTCATTCATTCATCCCTCTATCTCTCATATCTATCTATCCATCTCAATATCTACCCCTCTATTTATCTTTGTAGCTGCTTCTGTTTTTTTGCGGTCCGCAAAAAAAGCGGAAGGCACACGGATGACACACGGATGCCACTTGGACCGTATACGGAACGGAACGGATGTCATACGGATGCCACACGGATGCATCCGTGAAAAAAATTAACCTTTTTTGCGGTCCGCAAAAATGGAACGGTCATGTGAATGTAGCCTAAGGCGGGCTTTGCACAATGCGACATCGCAAGCCGATGCTGCGATGTCGCACGCGATAGTCGCCGCCCCCCGTCGCAGGTACGATATCTTGTGATAGCTGGCGTAGCGAAAATTATCGCTACGCCAGCTTCACATGCACTCACTTGCCCTGCGACCATCGCTGTGGCCGCCACCCCGCCTCCTTCCTAAGGGGGCGGGTCATGCGGCATCATAGCGACGTCACATGGCAGGTGGCCAATAGAAGCAGAGGGGCGGAGATGAGCGGGACGTAAACATCCCACCCCCCTCCTTCCTTCCGCATAGACGCCGGCGGCAGGTAAGCTGATGTTCCTCGCTCCTGCGGCGTTATACACAGCGATGTGTGCTGCCGCAGGAGCGAGGAACTACATCGTACCTGTTGCGGCAGCATAATAATGAAAAAGTCGGAGCCTGCAACGATGATACGATAACGACGCTTTTGCGCTCGTTAATCGTATCATCTAGCATTTACACACTACGATGTCGATTTGACCCCACCGACATCGCACGTGCGATGTTGCAACGTGCAAAGCCGCCCTTATACAAAGCTCATGAATATGCTGGACTACCTGGCAGCAGGACAAGTAGTCCTCTAATGATAATCTACTGATGATTAAATAGTGATTTTATCAAAACTATACTAAGCAACCCAGTAAGTGAAACACCCTGGAATCAGGATCTCTGCCCCTATGCAATGCTACTCTCAGATTAGATTTCAAAAACTGGGTGATAGATTCCCTTTAAAGGGAACCAATCATCAGGATTTTCGTATATAAGCTAAAGTCAGTGCTATACTGGCACTATCAGGCAGATTATCTACATACCATTAGTGGTCAGCTTGGATGTTTAGGCTTTCAAATCCAATAAAGTAAAGTTTAAAAAATTCGGCACTAAGATCGCATCGGAGTTGGCTCCTGCAAATAGCGCTTATCTCCGGCGCCATCTTTGTGAAGATCGTGTTACCCCCTGCTATTCTATTCTTGCAGCTGAGAGAGCGGTGCATGTGCCCTCGCATTTTCTGCTCTTGTTTTGACAGCGGGAGCATGCGCGGTAACAGCAGGAGATGAAAACAGCTGATCGGAGGACGTGAGTAGCACAGCAGCTTGCCAGGACACCGTGCCAGTGTGGCGCCCTGGCCTATCCAGGTCGTCACAGATAACATACAAACACCCCCCACCCCGACTAGACAGGGACAACAGCCAAACAAAAACCCTTGTTGCCTCCCTCCAGTGTCTGATGTCCACACCAGGTGGGGCGGAGCCAAGCAGTTAGCCCCACCCACCGAGGAGTTCACAGGCCTTTAGGTGGGAAAAGTGACAGTTCAGTATTGGAGTTTGAGGAGTGAGGAGCAAGCACTTGGGTGTCTGGGTTTGTGGCCCAGGCACTGACAGCAAGGTTGGCAGATGGTGGTGGCCGTTTGCAGGAGTGGTGGAGCAACCGTAGGACCGGGGTCGGGCGTTGGCCCGCCGGTACCGACCGGGGAGCGAAGTGAAGCCAGCACACACAGGCAGGGCCATCGGACCCTGACTAGGCTTGGAGCCGCTGACAATAGTCAGATCCGAATGTGACTGGAACCCCAGGGGTTTCACAACAACAAAAGTCCCGATTGAAGGCAACCGCCCACACCGTGAGGGTATACAGCTACCGCCTAAGGCTAGAGACCCAAGGGCCAGCGCCTGTGGGCAAACGGGCTCCTCCGGTACCCATACACCGGGGAGCGGACTACCGTTGGGAATCCATAGTAGTCAGAAGGAGAACATCAAGGTGCAGGGAAAGACAGCCGCCATCACCTGTCCGGGGAGAAACACTGCAGCTGGCTGCGGGACCCGTTCATCCAGCCGTTTGGTTTACCGAGGGCTTTGTACCTTTCTTGCTGAGTGAGTACACCCGTGCCATCTGGCACCGCGCCGCGCTGTCCCTGCAACCCTGCACTTCACCAACCCTGCCTCCCCGTCTCATCATCGGGCCCCGGGACCACCGACCCCTACCCACGGAGGGGGAAAACAACATCCCAGCTGCTCCCTACCATCGCTCCCGGGATCCCCGTCACCAGCAGCGGTGGTGCCCATCTTCACCATGACCCGTGGGTGGCGTCATGGACTAAATCCCCCAAACCAACCACCCCTTTCACTCACGGGCGAGGAGCGCTGCTCGAGTCCCCGGATCCGGCCCACCGCTTGAGCCACCGAGCAGCAGCAGCCACAGCAGCGCCGGACCCGAGCGTTAGCGAGAGTGCAGCAGCGACGGCGTCCTCCCCGCCCGCGACACCAGCACAGCGCGTTAGGTGAGCCATTGTGAACTTACCTCAGCTGACCCCGTGCCGTGCGATCTGGTGCCAATGTCTCTGTCACGCTGCTGTCGGCTTGTTCCTCCAGTCTGTCGCATCCTCCGATCAGCTATTTCAGGGGGCGGTCTCCACTTCTGTTTTGACCACCGGCACTTCAGCGTCGTGGTCACGAGAGCAGAAGAAGCGAGGGCGCATGTGCCGCCCTCTCATCCGCAAGAATAGAATAGCAGAGGATAACACGATCTTCATAAAGATGGCGCCGGAGTTAAGCGCTATACGCAGGTACCAACTCTGACGCCATCTTAGTAAATTGTAAAATTAGCATAGAGAACAGAGAGAGGGAGGAACAACAGGCAGGGGGGTGGCAATCCATATGAATACCCACCCAGAGATTATCTGCTCCATGGCAGATGCCACTGAAGCAACAGACAATTTTTATAACTTTACTTTGTTGGATTTGAAAGCATAAACATCCGACCTGACCACTAATGTATGTAGATAATCAGCCTGATAATGCCAGTATCGTGTAGCACCCAGGGGGCAGGGGGAATCAGGCACGGGGTCTCGTACCTGTGTTACTCGTCACCGGGCTGGTGTGGTGGTCTAGGATGTTGCGATGGCCTGCCAGGCTTCATGCCCCCGAGGTGTACACCAATAAGGAGGGAGAATTATGGGGGTTGTAGTAGGATGATTGTCGCGATGCCACCTGTGGTACGCGGCCAGAGATCAGCCGCCGCTGCTGTCGCTATTCTCCCGGGCAGATGGTAATAGCAGCCGAAAATGGTATTGTGCCACCCCCGTGCCAGCAGCCGGTGTTGCTCGGATCCGGATCTGCAGTATGGCTCGAGGGACTCTACCAGACCCAGGGGGTCGCGCGGACACTTTGAATAAAAAGGGGAAGTAATTGTACGGGATCTGCTATGAACTGTCTGTGACGCCACCCACGGTGTCCGTGCCCGTCAGACGCTGAGCCGTGGGATCTACTGGGCCCTGGCGGATGCCCTATCCCTCTCGGTGGGTGGTTGTCTACTTTTCAGGACTTAGGTTGGTTGGGACAGGACCTATAATCCTGCCCTCAATTGGTTAATTAGCTAGGCCGTTGGTGCTGGTCCTGGCTTCAGGGTCCAAGTACCCCCTTTTGAGCATGGTTTCCGGGTCGGTTCTCCGGTGTTGGTACCGGCGGGCTACAACTCTGCCCCGGTCCACCTCGGATCTCCGGCAGCCATCTTCCCATCTCCTGCTGGCACTGACCACCGTCTGCCACCTAGCCAATGCACCAGTGCTCCAACCCCGGCACCTGTCAACTTCCACCTCCTACTTCTCTGACTTCCAAACTCAACTCCCTTCCAAACTTAACTATTTTCTTGCCCCGGGCTCTCCAGATCCAGACCCATTTGGTGGGCGTTCTCCATCCGCCTGGTCCTACCCACTGGTGTGTCTGTCCTTCCCTGAGGGGGTGACCAGGATTTCACGTCGGCTGCTTTAACCCTGTGTGGGAGAGGTGTTGTGCAGGGGCCTGACTGTGTGACTACTTGGTTTTGCCATGGCGTCACAGTGTCGCTCCCCACAGGTGAAGCGGGCCCCAGGAAGAATGAGGAGGGGAGTAGTGATGGAGATGGCCTTTGGCGCTGAGTTGGTGGTGCCGGTAATAAGAGTCTGAGTCAGTCACTGCGGTTCCAGGTGTCTTTACTTACTCTTTGTGCCGCTCGCCCAGGTAGTACCGGTCAGCTGCTGTGATGGGCCCCGTCGAACATGGATTCCTACGGAGGTTAGTCTAGTGTGGTGCTCGGTGGCCCCATTCCTCCTAGAGCCTTGTGTGTTGGATCCCCATGGCTTAAAGCTACTTGGGGACCCCAGTCCGTCTCGAGTAGCACTCTTGTCCCTATTTGCAGGTGCTGCAGCTCCATAATGGGGCCTGGCTTAGTCCAAGGCCAAGGATCCTCTTTGGTACTGTGCTTTCGGGCTTGCAACCTCCCCGTCATGGCAGATTCTGGAAAACCAACTTGAAGAATGATCTTCACTAGGGTCCTGCACCCTGTGTGGCACCAGTTCCGAGGGAGCAATGAAGCTCTCCCGTCAGCAACCGCATGAACAACTCCTGCGTCCCACCAGAGCACCGGTAAGACACGTCTTCTCTGTCCTCTCCTGCTGGAGAACTGAATTCCCCTTTTCACTGTTGTGTTGGCTCCTAACTCCTCCTAGGTGGCTGCTCCTCCCCGGGTCCCTGTCACTAGTGGGTGGTGCCCCTCATGTTTGAGGGCAACCTTAAGACCCTACCCTAGCCCAGTTCCCATTGGGGAGGGCAACCTGATTGTGTGTTTGAATAGTTAGGTTAAGCACTACACATTAAATGAGATGCAGTACTCTGCGGCGACTTGAGCCTCAGTGGCGCCACAATCGCACTGGTTTTAGCTTATATACGAAAATCCTGATGATTGGTTCCCTTTAATTTCACCCATGATTGTGGATTAACATATGCAAGAAAAATCTATAACTAAAAAAAGTCATATTTACCAATTCAATGGAAATCAATGTAGTTTATAGAAGCCTCTTGCAAATAGAAATCTAAAAGGTTAATGCTAAATGCCAGAAATTGTAAGAAGAAAATGGTATGTTGTGTTAATTGGTTTTGTTTGGACCAGGAAGAATATGATAATTATTTTAGCTAGATCATATATCCGCTTGCATGAGAAATGTAAGGAATAAAAGGCATCTGCAAAAAATGGAATAAAAGGAATTTGTACAGTCATGTTCTGCATTAAACCTATATATCAAGAGCTGTGCCCAGGCAGCTGCCAAACGTAATTGTGTGCTGCAAACTTGAGAGGAATCAGAAGTCAAGCAGAGGTAGGAAGCAAACATTATCCCATGTTCAGATTAACCCAGGATTTGGATACTGTTTTCATCTCCTTTCCTCTAAGTCAAATCCTTTAACCACATCACTGCTATATAGGACTTAAATTGCCTTCCGTTATAGACGTTTATTGTTTATACGTTTATATTTCCACCACACACAGCACATATGGAGCCAAACAGATTCCTGAACTGTTTGCGTTGAGCAGGTCAATTTACAAAGATGACTGACTAATACAATATCCTTCATAAGGATAGAGTTTATAGTTCTAAATATAAAAACTAATGATTCAAGATGTTTATATTTACAAAAAAAAGTATTGATTTTTATTAGTGATGGTAGAACGTGCTCAGTAATCGATCGAGCATTAGAGTGCTTAATGTGCTCGATACTCGATCGAGTGTTCTGCTGCTCGGACACCATGCACGATTACCTGCCCTTCATGTTTCCCGACTTTTTATCAGACAGAAAACATGCAGGGATTGCCAGCCAATCATGGTAATGCCGTAGCTATCTTGGCTATTGGCATTACTCTGATTGGTCGTCCGTTTAGCGTCATCAGGTCTATAAAAGACACAGAGGCACCATATGTCACGAGAACTATGGGGATAGTAAAAATTGGGGCTCTTAGTCTGACCCTCTGGCTGAGGGGCTCTAGCTATCCCCAGTCTCAGAGATACTCCTGAAGGTGGGGATGTATGAGGCTCCTTCCTGGCCCTGCTCCTGACCAGCCCTGATTTAATACCCTCTCCCCCCTACCCCAGGGGGCGCTGGAACAGGAGTGTGATTACACACAAAAATAGACAAACAGGGGAAACCACAACTCTATCACACAGCGTGCACACAGAGGTATAAGACAATAAGAGATAAGGAGGACAACAAGACCAGGGAGGAAACAACAGGACGACAGGTAAACTCTACATCAACACCAAGCTCAGGTTACTCTCTCTCCTGCAAACCTCGGACACCATAAAACACAGAGAAACACAGCAGAAACTATAGTTGGTGTGTGGGGAAGATATGTGTGAGAGAAGCAAATGACATTGGCTTCCTTACAACATGTGATCCCAAAAGCCTAATAAGCAGGCTAGCAGAGGTTAACTCTTGCTAGCCTGTCTATGAATGAGCACACAGCTGGTCGACACCTGAGTCTGCCTGTGTAGATCAGAAACACCAGAGAAACCATCAGGCGGAGTGTCAGAACATGCAATGTGAACAGCGCCTGATGCCGCCATGACAGTCAGCGACTTTTGCGTAAAACTCAGTGTGACACCATGTTTGCCGCACTCTACCCATAAATAGTGTTGGGTTTAGGCCTGTTTCCCACGTCAGTGAAAATCACACACATTTTTCACTGACGTGATAAAGGTGCTTATGTCCTTCCGTGTGTCGGGATTTTGGCACACGTGTGATCTCCATGTGATATCTGTGATAATACATGGAGATCAGGCACGTATACTCACCTGTTCATGCTGCTGCTGGCCGTGGTGCTGAAGTCACCCGCGATGCTATGTCCAACCGCCACTGTCTCCCCTCTGCAGCTTCTTCTGGGTCGGCGGTGAAGTGCATATGTATGAGCATAATTAGGCGGCCTGGAAGCAGAGACAGCAGCGGCTGAAGACAGCATTATTGGAGAAGGTGAGTATAAAAAGCTTTTGGTACATGTTTCACGGATCCCACCATTCTGTGGTCCATGGGGCATCAGTGATGCTGGAGAAAAACCGACATGTCTCTGTGCGGAACACACGGACATGCGTGTGCGCTGCACGGAAACACGTCACTGAAAAATTACTGATGTGTGCAAAGACCAGTATGCCCGTGATTCTGGTACGTATAAAAATTGCAATATATGTGCCAGAATCACTGACATGTGAAGGAACCCTTAGGGAGAGATTCTGTTGGAGAAGGGACATTGTGTTATAGCGTGACAGTACCTGCTGGAACAACAGTAAACAACTGGTTCTCAACAGCTATTGCTGGCTGTATTGCCATTCCTCTGTGCCATCCCCGTGCCAGCAGCCGGCGCTGCTCGGATCCGGGCCTGCTGGGGTAGTGACTCGAGGGTCCCCGGACCCAGGGGTCTCGCGTACACACCGAATAAAATGGGGGGGACGTAGATGTACAGGTTAGGCTGTATTAAGTTCGTGACGCCACCCATGGTGTGTGGTGAGTTGGGACACCACCGCTGCTGGTATGGGGCACCAGGGGGAGATGTAGTGGCAGCTGCATGTTAACCCCTCCGTGGGTAGGGATGGTTGCCCCGGGACCCAGTGTCTGGTGCAGGGTGTAGCGACGGCAAGGGGGATGCTTGATTACTCACAGTCAATAAATCACGCAAGTCTCTGGTAAACCAAGGTGCTGGTGGCCAGTTCCGCGGCCGGTTGCATTCGAGTCCTCCACCCGGGCTGGTGGTCTCTATCCTTTTCCTCTGCACTGTTTTGTGTAAGGTGGACTTCCTAGTCTGGAACTCAGGAGTCCGCTCCCAGCTGGATGTGGCCTAAGGAGCCGTGCCCGCAGACGCTGGCCCTTGGGATCTGTGGGCCCTGGCGGTGACCTCTTATCCCAATCGGTGGGAGGGATTTTGGGTGGGACAGGACCTCTAGTCCTGGCCTCAATCGGTTAACTAACCAGGCCGCTTGTTTCCGGTCTTGGCTTCAGAGTCCGAGTACCCCCCTTTGTGCTCCGGTTCCCTGTGTCGGTACCAGCGGGCTACAACCCTGTCCCAGTCCACCTTGGTTCTGCCGAGCCGTCTTCCTGTCTCCTGCTGATGGAGACCACCGTCTGCCTCCTAGCCAAAGGCACCAGGGCTCCTACCCTGGTACCGTTCAAATTAAACTTTCCTGCTGGAGCTACACTTAGCTCCAGCCCACACTCCTCTCCAAACTGCACTCTAAACTCAACTAACTACTGTTTTCCCGCCCCGGGCTGTCTAGACCCCTGGTGTGTCTATCTTTCCCTAAGGGGGGGTGACTAGGGTTTTAGGTTGGCTGTGTGTTTCCTAAGTGGGGAACGGTGTTATGCAGGGGCCTATCTGTAACTACCTGGCTTTGCCAGGGCGTCACACCTCCTATCCATTTTAGCTAGGCCTTGCACTGCCTACATCTCCTTTGACAGTTTTGTAGTCAATAATTAAGAGTGTTTTCAAATTTGATCCCAAACTGGGATCAGACTGTGCTCTGTATGTCAATCGCTGGCTATATTGCCATTCATCCTGCACATTTTAGCTATGCCTGGCACTGCCTGCATCTAATTTGTTTGTCTGAGATTTAAGATTTAATTGTGTTTTCAAAATTGATCCCAAACTGGGATCAGAGTGTCTTCTGTACGTTGGTTGCTAGCTGTATTGCCATGCCTCCTGGTCGACTAGGTGGGCCAAATGCCTGAGTAATTTCTTTGGGTGACCCCACTGCCTCCTCCCGTGTGTTACGTACTGGTCAATCTCCTGTCCAGGATGCAGGTGCGGATGCTTCCCACCCTGATACTGTCTCTGTGAATGTGCAAACACCATGAGCAACCGTGTCCACTTCCTTGTCCCCATGCAGTGTCCAGCTCTCTCTACCCCTGGCCTTGGAGCAGAAATTAATATTTTAATATGTTGCCACCCACCCACAGGCCATAACAATAAACGGCCACATTTCCAGACTGCTTTCCCTGCAAAAGTTGGCTTTTATTCTTGTTGACCCCCAATGATTTCCGCAACCTAATGATGGCAGCCGTCCCTTGGTATTTGATTTTCAGCAGTCACTATTTCTCCAGGTGTTGTGTTTCCGCCTTATAAACCTTCTGTCCCATAACATCACCTGTGACACATAGTCATTTTGGCTACATCTCGCACTGACTGTGTGCCGCCCCAATGCCAGCAACCGAGCTACTCGGATCCGGATCCGCAGGGTGGCTCGAGGGATCTTCCGGGGGTCGCGCGGACACTTCAAATAAAAGGGGACGTATATGTACGGGAATTGCCGTGAGCACTTTGTGACGCCACCCACGGTGTGTGGTGAGATGTAGCACCACCGCTGCTGGTGGGGAGCACCCGGGGGAGATGGGAAAGCAGCTGGATATTAACCCCTCCATGGGTAGGGATGGATGCCCCGGGGCCCAGTGTCTTTGTGCTGAGGATGGTGGTTGCAGGGGCCGGCGTGCCCGGTCAGACAGGGAGATGCTGGTGCACTCACAGTCAAATGTATCACACAAGTCCAACGGTAAACCAAAGTGCCAGTGGCCGGCCGCCGCAGCCGGGTGTATTCTGGTCCCTCACCCGGGGTGATGGTCTGTGTCACTTTCCTTTGCACTATTTTAGTTCTCTCCGGACTTCACGGTATGGAACATGGGAGTCCGCTCCCAGAACTACTGGTGGGAGCCTTGCCCACAGACGCTGACTCGTGGGATCTAAAGGGGCCCTGGCGGATGCCCTATCCCCCCGCGGTGGGCTGCTGGTCTGCTTTTGGGACTTTGGGTGGGACAGGACCTATAATCCTGTCCTCAAATGGTTAATTAACAAAGCAGGTGGTTCCGATCTCTGCTTCAGGGTCCAGGGACCCCCTCTGTGCACGGTTTCCAGGTCGGTTCTCCAGTGTCGGTACTGGCGGGCTCCTACCCTGTCCCGATCCACCTCAGATCTCCGCCAGCCGTCTTCCCATCTCCTGACACATACGGACCACCGTCTGCCACCTAGCCAGTACGCCGGGGCTCCAAACCCAACGCAGCTACTTCGAGCTCCACTCGACTCCACTTCACTTCAAAACTCCACTCTCTGCACACTCCACTGTCAACTCCAACTCAACTACTACTTTTCCCGCCCCGGATTCTCTAGACCCCTAGGTGGGCGTTTTGATTCCGCCTGGTCCCGCCCACTGGTGTGCCTTTCCTACTCTGGGGGGGTGACTAGGATTTTGTCGGCTCGGTGTAACCCTGTGAGGGAAGGTGTTATGTGGGGGCCTATTTTGTGTGTGATCACCTAGTGGCGCCAGGGCGTCACAGCTGCAGATCCTTACTAGTTTACCTATTAATATCCCTGTTAGCTGTCTCCATAATTTAATATGCACCAGCGGTGCGGTAAGGGACGGGGAGTGGAAGTGCTGATGATATTGCAGGTACAGGTCAAGATAGTGGGGCAGGTGAAAATGTGTCTGCTGCATGAGCTCAACAAAAACGCATATCACATATATATCAAACTCTGGCCCATAGGCCTCATTTGACCTACAGGAAGATTTTATTTGGCCTGCGAGGCTATCCTATATGGAGGACTATGTTGGGCACATTATTCTGTATGGAGGGCTTTGTGGGGCACATTATTCTGTATGAAGGGCTTTGTGGGGCATATTATTCGGTATGGAGGACTATATGGGGCACATTATTCTGTATGAAGGATTATGTGGGGCACATTATTCTGTATGAAGGGCTTTGTGGGGCATATTATTCTGTATGGAGGACTATGTGGGGCCCATTATTCTGTATGGAGGATTATGTGGGGCACATTATTCTGTATGGAGGACTATGTGGGGCACATTATTCTATATGGAGGACTATACGGGGCACATTATTCTGTATGGAGGACTATGTGGGGCACATTATTCTGTATGAAGGGCTTTGTGGGGCATATTATTCTGTATGGAGGACTATATGGGGCCCATTCTGTATGGAGGACTATGTGGGCCCATTATTCTGTATGGAGGGCTATGTGGGGCCCATTATTCTGTATGAAGGACTATGTGGGGCACATTATTCTATATGGAGGACTATATGGGGCACATTATTCTGTATGGAGGACTATGTGGGGCCATTATTCTGTATGGAGGACTATGTGAGGGACATTATTTTGTATGGAGGACTATGTAGGGCACATTATTCTGTATGGTGGGCTATGTGGGGCCATTATTCTGTATGGAGGACTATGTGGGGCACATTATTTTATATGGAGGACTATATGGGGCACATTATTCTGTATGAAGGATTATGTGGGGCACATTATTCTGTATGAAGGGCTTTGTGGGGCATATTATTCTGTATGGAGGACTATGTGGGGCCCATTATTCTGTATGGAGGATTATGTGGGGCACATTATTCTGTATGGAGGACTATGTGGGGCACATTATTCTATATGGAGGACTATACGGGGCACATTATTCTGTATGGAGGACTATGTGGGGCACATTATTCTGTATGAAGGGCTTTGTGGGGCATATTATTCTGTATGGAGGACTATATGGGGCCCATTATTCTGTATGGAGGACTATGTGGGCCCATTATTCTGTATGGAGGGCTATGTGGGGCCCATTATTCTGTATGAAGGACTATGTGGGGCACATTATTCTATATGGAGGACTATATGGGGCACATTATTCTGTATGGAGGACTATGTGGGGCCATTATTCTGTATGGAGGACTATGTGAGGGACATTATTTTGTATGGAGGACTATGTAGGGCACATTATTCTGTATGGTGGGCTATGTGGGGCCATTATTCTGTATGGAGGACTATGTGGGGCACATTATTCTATATGGAGGACTATATGGGGCACATTATTCTGTATGAAGGACTATGTGGGGCACATTATTCTATATGGAGGACTATATGGGTCACATTATTCTGTATGGAGGACTATGTGGGGCCATTATTCTGTATGGAGGACTATGTGAGGGACATTATTTTGTATGGAGGACTATGTAGGGCACATTATTCTGTATGGTGGGCTATGTGGGGCCATTATTCTGTATGGAGGGCTTTGTGGGGTACATTGTTCTGTATGGAGGGCTGCGTGGGCCCCATAATTCTGTATGGAGGACTATGTGGGGGACATTATTCTTTATGGAGGGCTATGCGTGGCCATTATTCTGTACGAAGAGCTTTGTGGGACACGTTATTCTGTTTGGAGGACTATGTGAGGCCTGCAACTAGGTTGGCATGTGACTTTTCCCAATTTTTTTATTTTTGGCTCTTTGTGTATTTGAGTTTGACATTCCTGCCCTATGCTATGTCACCTACTATAGTCATAGGTGACAGGAAAATAGAGTGAGAAGTGGGCCAGACATTAAGGCTATGTTCAGATGTTGCATTTTTGCAGCTTTTTTGGCAGCAATTTTAATGAAATTAAAAGATGGTTTTAAAGTCCCAGCAAAAGTGATGAGATTTCACAAAGCTAATGCACATGATTGTTTATTTTGCATGTCTGAAATGGGAAACTGCTGCATTTGTCCAAGAACGCTAAGGCTCTGCGCATGCATTGCATTTTTATCACGCTTTTAATGCAGTTTGGTCACAAAACTGCAAGTAAATCCTTATGCCAGCAAAATCAAAGAAAAATCTGAAGTGTAGTGCACATGTTGAGTATTTTTTATTTGCAGATTTGGTGCAGAAAATAATCTGCAGCATGTGAATTCTTTCAGTATTTTTGCCTGTGTTTTTCACCATTAAAAGCAATAAAAAAAAACACATGCACAAAAACATCACAAATGCGTGTTTTTGCTCTGTAATTTTTCTGCCAAGAGATGCAGAAATGATACAGAAATTTGGGCAACCAATTATGCAACGTGCACACATACCCGGAGTGTGAATATAACATTTTAGTGCTCACCCATTACTAATTTTTATTTAACTGTAAGGATTCCATTATCCATGCCCCATGGTCAGCATACATTGGCCGCTTTCACATAATCGGGAAAGATGGACCATGCTTTTGAAAGAACAGCGTAAATAAAAACAAGGAGTTCTATGATTACATGTATCCCACAAAGCCCTTATCTCAACAACATCGAGGATGTCTGAGACTACATTATAGAGGTTGTCCCGGTCTAAAACAACAAGTCTGCAGTCACTTTATGTGACTGCAGACTTGTGAATCCTTACATCACATGAACTGCATACTGTGAGGATTCTCCTGTGTCAGCGCAGGGAACGGCGGTCATGTGATGGCACCCAATCCCGCATGTTTAGTGGCTAAAAAACAGCCACGAAACATGGGGGAGCGGGGACTCGAGCATGTCAATTGAGCACACTCAATACTTGTCCGATAATCGAGGGTGTCAAACACTACGATGCTTGGTCGCTCACTCATCACTAGTATTTATTCATATGAATAAAATCTCCTCTGAGACATCTGAATATCCTTTTTAACCACTTAACGACTAATGATATACTATGTACGTCATGAGTCATCTCTCTCCCTTTGATTCTTGCTCACACGCTGAGCTAGCATTTTTGCCTGAACATGAAAGCTGAATCCATTCATTCTTCATCTGCCTCTATCAGCCGCAGGAAGAGTGTCACTCTGCTGGCGCTGTTAACCTGTTTATTGCCTTTGTCAGTCTCTGACAGCGGCATTTAACAAGTGCTGTTCTGAACCCCTCATCGGCGTGCCTGCAATGCGATCATGGAATGCTGATGAGTTGTCATGACAACCAAGGGTCTGTCATCACAGTAGTCCTGTGAAAAACAACCGGTGATCTACGTTCATAGGAGACTGATTTCTTTTGTGTATATAGAACAAGTGATTATACTATTTCAGTTTTAAGTCCCCTAGTGGGACTATTAAATGCAGTGCAAAGTATAAAAAATGTTTTGAAAAAAAGAATACAAGTTAATATCACCCCCCTTTTATCACATTAAAAATTAAGAAACAAAGAATACACATAGTTGTTATCATTCTATTCATAAAAAGTCAGATCTATCAAAATATAGAATGAATTGATCCGATGCATGTACTGCAATTCCCTGAAGTGGAAAGATGAACCACCAGGTTTATGCTGTGGAAATGGCAAGGTAAAACTTCTTCTTCTCCTGTTCCCACCGGATCCCCCGAAGTCTCTGATGACGGGCACCACTGCAACATCAATGCATTTTTTGGACAACATCAGGAAGTACATACAACTCCTGCTTCCAAATGACTTAATTTCGTGCAACAAGAGAAATTTTTACAACTGGATTTTTGCCCACATTCAAAGTTCAAGGACAGATTTACCACTCAATTGTCTCACTGCCTTGATCCGGGGCCGGTATTCTCCGCTCCAGAGTTTCCCAGACCCGGCCTGGTCATGTCAGGGGTTAACTCTCATCAGCCTCGTTCTGGTTTCAGGACACACTATATCTAGTCATTGCACTTGCATTCCTGTGCTGGTTATAGTTTTGATCTGCAGCCTGTGACTGGCTCTGGTGAGATTTCTTGTTTGATCTGACTCCTTGTTACCGTGTCCTGACCTGTACCGTCCCCCGTTCATCCGTCTATCCCAGTTCCTGACTTCCTGCTCCTGTCAGTTATTTACCCATCCTGGTTCATCTTCCTTCCCATGTTTGTGTCTCCTCACCCTCCAGTCTTGTCTTCTGTTCCGGTGCTCTTTTGTGTTTCCCTCTGCATACCTGATCTCCCAGCATCTGACCTCGGTTCTGTTGTCTTACCTGATTTTGATCCTCCTTTACCAGTGACTTGCCTTTCCTGGCTAGACCCTGACTGCTTGACTGCTCTATTGCCCCCTGGTGGTTTGCCTGTGAACTGCCTGCTGAAGTTACTCTGCTGTACTTCAGCCTATTTTCTGTTACAGTGTTACTTTGACTCTCCTTCACTACTCTGCTGCCACCTAGTGGGGAATACTCTGTACTACATCTTACCAGCTTTTTGAACAGCATGACACTCACTACTTCCATTACAAAGACAAGAGCCTCGATTTCTTTAGCTGTACCTCATGGGCAATGTAGAAGCAGACACTCAGCTCAGGATATGACTCGCCCACCCCAGGGCTATGGGACACCCGGTGCCGGGCCGGACTAGTCCAGTGGTAGTCAGTGGTGGCTAGGCCCGGCTCCGTGGCCCTGGTGGGTGTCAGTAGAATATGTGGCTTGATGAATAAAGTTTGTGTTCGTGACGCCACCTGTGGTAAGCGGCTATTAAGCCGCCGCTGCTGTGTGAGGCCTCCGGGGTGATGATATGGCAGCAATGGTGGTACTGCTCCCCACAGGTGGAGCGGTGCCCTGGGGACACTGTTGGTGCTTATTCGTGTCTATGCAGAGAAATAACTGAGGCAACACCAGGGGTGCAGTTTCAAGGTCTTTACTCACAGTTCTTGTCAAGGCCTGCAGGAGCCTTTGGACTGCTGGGACCACCGTCAGGGACCTCCGCCGATCCCGGGTAGATCTGGGGGTTGATGCCAGTGCACCCCTCTAATTATGTCCTTTCTCAGCTGACTTCACTGGCCACCAGCTCTAAAGCTATCTGTGGCCCTGGAATCCCTTCGTTCCCTGCTTGGTGTCACCTGGACCCTCCGAGTCCCAGGGTCTTCACCAGGAAGCGTCACTTTCTTCTTTCTTTAGCTCCTGCCTGACTAGAGCTCTTCTTCTACTCTCTGTTTCTCTCCTTCTCTGTTGCTTTCTTTCTCTGTTGCGGACACTCTGAGCTCACAGAGCTCCTTTCTCTTTCACAGCTACATGCTGGCTCCTCACTCTCTCACTCTCTGAGGTAAACTGAAACTCTGACCTTCCTCTCTGCTCTACACTCGGCTGGCTCTCCCCACCCCCCGGTTGCTAAGCTACCACCCTATGGGAGCAGGGATGGGTCTTACGACCCCTCCCAGCATGCAGCATGGGAGGGTTACTGCCACTATCCCTTGTCCCAGTGTGTGCCTAGCAATGGGTGTAGTGCAGTTTTACCTGTGAACTGGCATGTACCCCTTTCCTTACCCAGGATGGGACATCACACCTCCGACTGGGGTGCAATGTCTCTGTGGCGACGGAAGCCTCAGGGGCACCACACTCCCCCACAGCGAATCCCAGCACCCCCTCGGGCTGAAACAACAAAAACAATGGAAGAAACTGCAAAATTTTGTTATGAATAAAACATTAAAACTTTAGGACATTACATCCCTTTATGGGAGGCACATAAATAACACATTCACCGGGGACCACATTCCAGTCCAGTGGCCCGGTAACACATAAACAGGGGGGGGGTCATCTTCAAAAAGAACAGGGGACAAGGATTCAGGACTAGGGTGTCATCTTCGAAAAGAACAATGGGCAGACATTCAGGGGCTATGTACTGTCCTGACTCCATTAACTCCTTGTCGTCCTCCACCAGGGGCTCCGACCCTTGATGGCGCCCACTGGGACTCTGACCCAGCGACGGTCAACAAGTCAGACAAGTTCCTCCTCCTTCCACCTCTTGTGCTGGGTGGCGTCTCCTGGAGAACTTAGGGACGTTCAACAAAGGCAGGAAGCATTATTTCTGGAGCAGGTCCTTTAAAACTTTCAACTCGGACGTTTAACTTCAGGGGTTATATACAGTTCAGCATCTTCTTTCCTTCTTCATTACTTGTGAGGATAGATGCGGGGGTCCCACTCCGGCATTGCTCCAGGCAACGGGTAGGCCGAGGAGATCATCGTCTGCGTCTCCTGAGTGCTGGTCGCTGGCCTACTACGGGGCGCTGCAGCCTGGGTAGGAGTGGGGCTGCTGCGGGGTGATGGTATCGGAGCTGCGTCCTCCTCTGGATGTTCAGGGGTCTGCTCTTTAGCCACAACAGTTGCTGGGATAGACGGCGTTGCGGCCTGGTCTGATCTGGCCGGATAGGGTGTTTCTGCGCCGGACGTCTCAGCAGGGACTTCAGTCAGGGTCGCAGCATGGACCTCAATGGGCATCGCAGCAGAGACCCCAGTCGGGATCACAGCAGGGATCGCATTCGGGATCGCATTCGGGATCGCACTCGGGATCGCAGCGGGGATCGCGGCGGGCATCGCAGTGGCCTCTGGTAGTAACGCCGGCGGGGTCAGCACACCCGATCGGGCAGGGGCAGTATAGGACTCACCCAGGGTTAGGCCGGAGATGCTCTGCAGCAGGATCGCCATCGCTGGTGTGGGCTCCAGATGGTCGTGGGCGGCACCTCCACACAGGCCTTGCTGCACAGACACCTGCAGCTTCCTCATGGCCAGCACCATCTCCTTCCCCCACACGGCTGTCTCCCGTCCGCTCTGCTCGTTCATCCTGTCAGCCGTTCCCCCGACTTCAGCCTCCAGCTCAGCGGCGGTCACAGGTCTCATCCAGGTGAGCTCCTCCTGGCCTCCGCTTGCAGGAGCCATCTTCTTTCTTCCTCCACACAGCAGCATTCTTAGCGCGCCATTTTTCTCTCCTCCGCTCTGCATAGCGGGCACTGCTTCGCGCTCTTTTGCCAAGACCAAGGGGGCGGGGCTTCTCTTCGCACCCTTTCTTCTGACACGCCCCCCTTCTTCCCGCTCTCAGCAGCGCTAATGGCGGCGGTTTCCACAGTAAAACACACAGTCTTTTTAAAGACGCACAGTACCCAGTGGGCGCCGGGCACGAGATCCTGTTCGTGACGCCAAAATTTGACTCGCCCACCCCAGGGCTATGGGACACCCGGTGCTGGGCCGGACTAGTCCGGTGGTAGTCAGTGGTGGCTGGGCCCGGCTCCGTGGCCCTGGTGGGTGTCAGTAGAATATGTGGCTTGATGAATAAAGTTTGTGTTCGTGACGCCACCTGTGGTATGCGGCTATTAAGCCGCCGCTGCTGTGTGAGGCCTCCGGGGTGATGATATGGCAGCAATGGTGGTACTGCTCCCCACAGGTGGAGCGGTGCCCCGGGGACACTGTTGGTGCTTATTCGTGTCTATGCAGAGAAATTAACTGAGGCAACACCAGGGGTGCAGTTTCAAGGTCTTTACTCACAGTTCTTGTCAAGGCCTGCAGGAGCCTTTGGACTGCTGGGACCACCGTCAGGGACCTCCGCCGATCCCGGGTAGATCTGGGGGTTGATGCCAGTGCACCCCTCTAATTGTGTCCTTTCTCAGCTGACTTCACTGGCCACCAGCTCTAAAGCTATCTGTGGCCCTGGAATCCCTTCGTTCCCTGCTTGGTGTCACCTGGATCCTCCGAGTCCCAGGGTCTTCACCAGGAAGCGTCACTTTCTTCTTTCTTTAGCTCCTGCCTGACTAGAGCTCTTCTTCTACTCTCTGTTTCTCTCCTTCTCTGTTGCTTTCTTTCTCTGTTGCGGACACTCTGAACTCACAGAGCTCCTTTCTCTTTCACAGCTACATGCTGGCTCCTCACTCTCTCACTCTCTGAGGTAAACTGAAACTCTGACCTTCCTCTCTGCTCTACACTCGGCTGGCTCTCCCCACCCCCCGGTTGCTAAGCTACCACCCTATGGGAGCAGGGATGGGTCTTACGACCCCTCCCAGCATGCAGCATGGGAGGGTTACTGCCACTATCCCTTGTCCCAGTGTGTGCCTAGCAATGGGTGTAATGCAGTTTTACCTGTGAACTGGCATGTACCCCTTTCCTTACCCAGGATGGGACATTACACCTCTGACTGGGGTGCAATGTCTCTGTGGCGACGGAAGCCTCAGGGGCGCCACAGATACACTTGCAGTTAGTTACTATCCCGTGCAATACCGCATACGACAGCTAGTATTGTTTATAATTCTGGACATATTACTATATTTATTTTGACACTGTGCATGGTTTGTCTCATTTTTTCAGTGATTCTGTAAATATGACCTGTAAGGCTGTGTGCACATGGTGCATTTTGTTACATTCGTTTTTCTTGCAGAGTTTCACAAATCTGCAAAGATATCCTTATACCAGCAAAGAATGAGAATGAGAATCCTGAAGTGTTGTGCATGCGTTTAGGATTTTTTTCCTTACAGATTTTGTTGCAGAAAAAATCTGCAGCATTTCAATTCTTTTTCCTGCATTTTCACCATTGAAAGCAATGGGAAAAAAAACGCATTAAAAAAAAATGGTAAGCCGAAGCAAAAATACACCTTTTTGCCTCAGTGTTTTTACTGCTAGAACATGCAGATTTGGTTGCAGATTGTCTGTAACCAAATCTGCAATGTGTGCACATAGTGTTAGGGGTACTTTACACGCTGCAACATCGTTACCAATATATCGTCGGGGGCATGTTGTTAGTGACGCACATCCGGCGCCGGTAGCGACATCGCAGCGTGTAACACTAATGAGCGACGAACAACGATCGCAAAATCGTTCCAAAACGGTGATCGTTGACACGTCATTCATTTCCTTAATATCGCTGCTGCCACCGGTACGATGTTGTTCGTTGTTCCTGCGGCACCACACATCGCTATGTGTGACACCGCAGGAGCGACGAACATCTCCTTACCTGCCTCCACCGGCAATGAGGAAGGAAGGAGGTGGGCGGGATGTTTTTGCCGCTCATCTCCGCCCCTCCGCTTCTATTGGCCGGCCGCTTAGTGACGCCGCACTGACGTTACTATGACGCCAAACGTACCTCCCCCTTGAAGGAGGGATTGTTCGGCGGTCACAGCAACGTCGCTGACAAGGTATGAGCATGTGACGCTGCCGTAGCGATAATGTTCGCTACGGCAGCGATCACCACATATCGCTGGAACGACGGGGGCGGGTGCTATCTCGCTCGACATCGCTAGCAATCGCTAATGATGTCGCAGCATGTAAAGTACCCCTTAAGGGTGCTTTACACGCTGCGACATTGCTAATGATATATCGTCGGGGTCACGTTCGTTAGTGACGCACATCCGGCACCGTTAGCGACATAGCAGTGTGTGACACCAAGGAGCAACAATCAACGATCGCAAAAATGTCAAAAATCGTTGATCGTTGACACGTTTCTCCTTTTCATAATATTGTTGGTGGTGCATGCCGCTGGTTGTTCGTCGTTCCTGCGGCGTCACACATCACTATGTGTGATGCCGCAGGAACGACGAACATCTCCTTACCTGCGTCCACCAGCAATGAGGAAGGTAGGAGGTGGGCGGCATGTTCCGGCCGCTCATCTCCGCCCCTCCTTTGCTATTGGGTGGCCGCTTAGTGACGCCGCAGTGACGTCGCTATCACGCCGAACGCACCTCCCCCTGTAAAATAAAACACATATCCTGTCTACGTGCACCTCAACCCCTTAACTGAGTGAACGCCAATGTTATTCTTCTATCCTAAGGATAGGCTATCAACGTTAACATTTTTAAGTTAGATTTAATAAATATACACACCCCTTCAACTTTCCTGTCCTCTCTGAATATGATGTAACCCTCCACATTTATCATCCAGTCATGGCTCTAATCTAGCCATGTTTCTGTAATGCCCACCATATCGTAGTCTGTGGTTGACATAAGAGTCTCCAATTCATTAATTTTGTTTGCAAGACTTCTTGAATTTGCCAGCAGACATTTAATACTATTAGCACTTTTATTACGCTTATTCACCTCCCTATTTTTCTAGCATGCCCCCCCCCAAATCATCCTTGACCCATACTGTCTCACTCTGTCTACTCTAACTATTCTCTTATTTGCTCCACTACCCTCCCTCCCTCTAGATCCTTGTTTAAATTCTCTGCCATCCGTCTGACCATTTTCTCCAGCACAGCTAAACCCTCCCCCCAATGAGGTGCAGCCCGTCCCTACCGTAGAGCTTGTAGAGGGCAGAAAAGTCGGCCCAGTTCTACATGAGTCCAAACCCCTCCTGACTGCACTAATTCCTAAGCCACTTATTTATCTCCCTAAGCTCCCGCTTTCTTTCAAATGACGCTAATGGCACAGGTAGTATTTCTGAAAACACCACTTTGGAAGTCCTGGACTTCAGATTCTTTCCTAGTTCCCATTTTTAAGGATCTGATACTTGCCTTTTACTTTGTCATTGGTACCAATGTGCACAATGACTGCTGGGTTTTCACAAGCCTACCTGGGTTTTTCCAAAATGTCTATCCGATCTGCAATATGCCGAAACTGAGAACCAAGCAAACAACACACTGTTCGAAATTCACAGGCTCAGCAGCAGATGACCCTAGATGGCAATCCTAGAGGAAAACCTGTTGGAAGATACAAAAGATTTGAGATCGGGTGTAGGTTCAGCTTCCATCAAGACAACGACCCTAAACATCCTGCCAGAGCTACAATGCAATGGTTTGGATCAAAGCATATTCTTAAGTGTGAATAACCCAGCCACAGTCCAGACCTAAATCCCATTGAGAATCTGTGGCAAGACTTGAAAATTGCTGCTAACAGACGCCTCCATCCAATCTCACTGAGCTAGAGCTATTATACAAAGAAGAATGGACAAAAATGTCAGCCTCTAGATGTGAAAGCTGGTACAGACAAACCCAAAAAGACATGCAGCAGTAATTGTGGCGAAACTTGTTCCTCAAAGTATTGACTTGGCGAAGGTGGGGGTTGAATACAAATCTACATCACAATTTTCAGACTTATATTTTTAAAATATTTACAAAATGATGTATCATTTCCTTTACACTTTACAAATACTTGATATTTTTTGTTGACGTATCACGTAAAATCCCAATAAAATCCATTTAAAGGGAACCTGTCATGTCAAAAAAACACTATAAAGCTGCAGATACAGTGACTTGCGAAAGTATTCGGCCCCCTTGAATTTTACAACCTTTTCCCAAATTTCAGGCTTCAAACATAAAGATAAAAAATTTTAATTTTATGGTGAAGAATCAACAACAAGTGGGACACAATTGTGAAGGTGAATGATATTTATTGCTTATTTTAAATTTTTGTAAAAAATAAATAACTGAAAATTGGGATGTGCAATATTATTCATCCCCTTTACTTTCAGTACAGCAAACTCACTCCAGAAGTTCATTGAGGATCTCTGAATGATCCAATATTGTCCTAAATGACTGATGATGATAAATATAATCCACCTGTGTGTAATCTAGTCTCCGTATAAATGCACCTGCTCTGTGATAGTCTCAGTGTTCTGTTTAAAGCGCAGATAGCATCATGAAGACCAAGGAACACAACAGGCAGGTCCGTGATACTGTTGTGGAGAAGTTTAAAGCTGGATTTGGTTGCAAAAAGATTTCCAAAACTTTAAACATCCCAAGGAGCACTGTGCAAGCGATTATATTGAAATTGAAGGAGTATCATACCACTGCAAACCTACCAAGACCCAGCCAGCCCTCAAAAATGTCATGTCAAACAAGGAGAAGACTAATCAGAGATGCTGACAAGAGGCCCATGATCACTCTGGATGAACTGCAGAGATCTACAGCTGAGGTGGGAGAGTCTGTCCATAGGACAACAATCAGTCGTACACTATCAGTCACACAAATCTGACTTTTATGGAAAAGTGGCAAGAAGAAAGCCATTTCTCAAAGATATCCATAAAAAGTTTTGTTTAAAGTTTGCCATAAGCCACCTGGGAGACACACCAAACATGTGGAAGAAGGTATTCTGGTCAGATGAAACCAAAATCGAACTTTTTGGGCACAATGCCAAACGATATTTGGCGTAAAAGCAACACAGCTCATCACCCTGAACACACTATCCCCACTGTCAAACATGGTGGTGGCAGCATCATGGTTTGGGCCTGCTTTTATTCAGCAGGGACAGGGAAGATGGTTAAAATTGATGGGAAGATGGATGGAGTCAAATACAAGACCATTCTTGAAGAAAACCTGTTGGAGTCTGCAAAAGACCTGAGACTATGATGAAAAAAATTGTTTAAAAGAACAGAGAGTCCTCAGTGGTTATACCTTTTAATGGCTAACTGAAAAGATGGTAATAATTGCAAGCTTTCGAGACTACTCAGGTCTCTTCATCAGGCATGGTATAACACAAAATCTGAAGAGTCACATATTTATACACAACAGGACTTAGAATACTGCAGTAAAAAAAAAAAGATTTTGTGTTCTACCATGCCTGATGAAGAGACCTGAGTAGTCTCGAAAGCTTGCAATTATTACCATCTTTTCAGTTGGCCATTAAAAGGTATCAACCACTGAGGACTCTCAGTTCTTTTAAACAATTTTTTTATCTCTACTGGCTAACACGGTACAAAGATATATTTTACTTGAGACTAGGATGGAGATTTATCTTCCAAAATAACAATGATCCCAAACATAAAGCAAAATCTGCAATGGAATGGTTCACAAATAAACGTATCCAGGTGTTAGGCGGGCTTTATACGTTGCGACATCGCTATAGCACCCGCCCCGTCGCACATGCGATTTGTGGTGATTGCTGCCATAGCGAACATTATCGCTACGGCAGCTTCACACGCACATACCTGGTCGGCGACGTCGCTGTGACTGACGAACAATCCCTCCTTCAAGGGGGAGGTGCGTTCGGCGTCCCAGCAACGCCACCGCGATGTCACTAATCAACCGGCCAATAGAAGCGGAGGGGCGGAGATGAGCGGGACATAAAATCCCGCCCACCTTCTCCCTTCCGCATTGCCGGCGGGACGCAGGTAAGGAGATGTTTGTCGCTCCTGCAGGTTTACACACAGCAATGTGTGGAGCTGCAGGAATGACAAACAACATCGTACTTGCGGTCGAACCGACATTATGGAAATAAACAACGTTACACAGATCAGCGATATTGTACGCTTCTGTGCTCGTTCATCGTCGCACCTAGGATTTACACATTGCGATGTCGCTACCGGCGCCGGATGTGTGTCACTAACGACGTGACCCCGATGATATATCAGTGGCGATGTCGCAACGTGTAAAGCCCCCCCTTAGAATGGCCAAAGTCCAGACCTGAATCCAATCGAGAATCTGTGGAAAGAGCTGAAAACTTCTGTTCACAAACACTCTCCATCCAACCTCACTCAGCTTGAGCTATTTGCAAAGGAAGAATGGGCAAGAATTTTAGTCTCTCGATGTGCAAAACTGATAGACACATACCCCAAGCGACTTGCAGCTGTAATCGCAGCAAAAGGTGGCGCTACAAAGTATTAACTTAAAGGGGCCGAATAATATTGCACGCCCCAATTTTCAGTTTTTTATTTTTTACAAAAATTTAAAATAAGCAAAAAATTTCATTCAACTTCACAATTATGTCCCACTTGTTGTTGAGTCTTCACCATAACATTAAAATTATTATCTTTATGTTTGAAGCCTGAAATGTGGGAAAAGGTTGAAAAATTCAAGGGGGCCGAATACTTTCGCAAGGCACTGTATGTGGTTAATCTGCAGGTAAATAGTGTTGTGAACTTGCCCAGTACCCAGACTTAAAGCCCCACTGCCGGAAGAAAATTACCTTTATTCCTTCTGGCAGTGTTTGGCTTACAGTATTAAGAGTAGCACTGGAGTTGGTTTAGTCTGGATAGAGAATGGCAGCTGTAACTTTGGCCCCAGGACTGATTGACAGTTGGCTCACATTAGACACATGAACATATCATTCAGCCAAGATCTTGATATGTGCATATGCTGGCTCTGGTACCAGAAGATCTGCCATGGAATCAAAGTGCACACACGTTGCCCAAACCAATGATGCTGGTGGTGCAAAATTTAAAAAAAGAGGCAGGTCACTGGATAATCAATCATCTGTATTAGCCACACAGGATGCAAGTGAAGGTTCAGAAGAAGACCCTTCCCCCAATCTTGCCCTAATTCACAGAAAAATTGTTGGAAAAAGAACTTCAGAACTTCGCTGATTAAACTAGAAGCACAGTTTGGATTTCTTCACCTAAGGTATCACTTTAATCAGTATAGCAGCGTCATTATTGCGATGTTTTTACGTTATATTGTTTCATTTTGCTTATAGGTTTCTACAATGAGATTTTGAACCTGCATATTTTCACTGTACGAAAAATGCAGCATCTTACAGTTGCAGCAAAGCTTTTATTTTACCCAGCGTAAAGTGTGTCACCCAGGGAATGGGGTACTTGGTCCCGGGCAGTGTATCTGACTCGCCCACCCCAGGGCTATGGGACACCCGGTGCCGGGCCGGACTAGTCCGGTGGTAGTCAGTGGTGGCTGGGCCCGGCTCCGTGGCCCTGGTGGGTGTCAGTTGAATATGTGGCTGATGAGTTAAAGTTAATGTTCGTGACGCCACCTGTGGTATGCGGCTATTAAGCCGCCGCTGTTATGGGAGAACTCCGGGGTGATGTTATGGCAGCTATGATGGTACTGCTCCCCACAGGTGGAGCGATGCCCCGGGATACCGTTGGTGCCCGTGAAAGTCTATGGTGTTGTGTGGCTAACACGGTGCAGGGCCGACAGGCGAGGAAAGAACCAGGCACAAACAACAGTCTCTTTACCTTCTCCTCTTTTACTCTGGGAACAGTCCAGTCCTGGGAGACCGTTACAGGTGGTGATGGGGATCCGGTCGGCCTGGAAGTACTTGGGATGATCTTTCTGGCCAGCTGAGTATGAGGCCTACTCCTGTACTTTGCTTTGTGATGATAGGACCCTGCTTCTCTGAATCCAGCAATGGCCCTCTTTGCTGCTGGGACCGATGGCACGTCCCTTCTTTCTGTAGGTGGCTGCGCAGACCCTCTCTCTGGTGCTTCTCCGCTGGAGTCCACACCGGGCCCTGATGCTGCAGCTGTACCTTGGATGTTTCTGGGCCAGGGGCTTGCAGCTCTCCTGCCCTTCGGACTCGGCTACCAGGGACGGATTTTATACCCTGGCAACCACAGACTCCGATGTCTGAGTCTCTCTGCTGCCTCTCAGCTATTCCTGCTTCTCTGGGCCAAGCTGCTCCAGCTCTAGGCCCCAGATTCACAGGACAGCTCACTCTGCGTCTGTTCACTTCCACTACTCCCCTCAGACTGACTCCACTTCCTCCCTCTGGTCAGGTAGAGGAAGGCTCCCTGGAATTCCAGGTTCAGAGCTCCCCCTGCTGGCCGGAGGGAGAACTGTGTTGGGTGTTAAACCTGCTGGCCAATGGATCTCCCAATTACCTCCAGGCTCAGCATTAACCCTTTGGGAGGGCAATGCTGTTGTGGCGACCAGGTCCTAGGGCGCCACACTCCCCCTTAGTTAAATTCAGTACTCCCGGACTGTGGAAACAAAACATAACATGTCATACATTTCATCCCAATATGGGAGGCACATTCTCTTTAACGTTACAAATTCAAACAGTACTATAAGAGTCCCGTGTGGCTCCCTGCCGGGTGTCCATTACACTGCTCCATGGGGGACCCGCCGCGATAAAACCCCCAACGTAGGCTCTGGGCGTGCGTCAGAGCATTGATGACCCCACTCTATGCACGCCGGACGGGTTTTTCTTCAGGGGTGTCGAGCACACTGGTGCTAACTATGAACAATTTAGGTGTTGGCCACCCATAGTCCAGTGGCCCAAGCAGCACTCCATCAACCGTTGGAATGTCCCTGGGGCGTTGCAGAGCCCGAATGGCATACAGTTGAACTCGCAGAGGCCCATTGGCGTCGTGAATGCCGTCTTCTCCTTGTCCGCCTCTGCCACGGGAACCTGCCAATACCCACTGGTGAGATCCAAGGTGGAGAAATAGTTAGCTGACTTTAAGGCTGTTAGTGACTCCTCTATTCTGGGTAGTGGATAAGCATCTTTATGTGTAATGCGGTTAATTTGCCTGTAATCTACACACATTCTCATTGTACCATCTTTTTTCTTTACGAGCACTAGTGGAGCTGCCCAGGGGCTACAACTATCTCTGATAACCCCAGCCTCCTTCATTTCCCGTAACATTTCTTTGGCACGCTGATACTGTGCGGGGGGTACAGGGCGGTATCTCTCTTTAACGGGAGGATGATCACCCGTGGGGATTTGATGTTTAACCCCTTTCACCTGCCCAAAATCTAGGGGGTGTTTGCTGAAGACCCGCTCGTACTCCTGTACCACCCGGTAAACCCCATGCTTTTGGTGTGAGGGGGTGGAGTCGGTGCCCACATGTAAGTTTTGGCACCAGTCTTCCAGCTGCCCCTTGGAGCCATTGTCTTCCGCCTGGTCGGACGGGATCAAGGGTTCCACTGCTTTGATGGTGTTGTTGCTGACAGTGTACAGTTTTGCTACAGTGGCGTACCGGGGCAATTTGGCTTCCTCCTCCCCACAATTCAGGACACGGATGGGCACTCTCCCCTTGCGGACGTCTGCTACCCCTCTGGCTATCAGGACTCCAGGCCTGCTGTCTGAATACACCGGTTCTACCAAGGCATGGTAATCCTGACCCTTGAGGCCTATTGCTGCCCGACACCATATCAACATTTCACTCCTTGGGGGTATTGCAATGGGGAGGGGGTCACTTACCCTCACACTGCCAATTTCTCCTCCGGCCAGCTCTACCTGCTGCCTCCTCATCAGGGCTCTGATCTCCCTCTGTAGGGCACGCTGCTGCCCGGAGCTGGCAGTTTCAGACGCCTGTTGCAACAAAATTATCACTTCGGCAACACAATTTTCTATCACATTTGTACCAATGGTTACCAATGGGTCAGATTCTTTGCGATCAATATCTACAATTATCATCCCCTGACACGGCAATTCTACCCGCCCCACTTTAATGGTTACTTCTTTGTACCCAATTTGAGGTAAGGGCTGACCATTACTGGCCACAATTGTTAAATCATCATCTGGGCCATGGTCAATGTCTGAATCAGCCCAATATCTTTTGTACAGTTTGTAGGGGATGGTTGTTACCTGGGACCCCGTATCCAGGAGGGCATTCAAAGGGATCCCATCCAGCACAATAGGAAGGACCGGTCGTCCTCCCACATACTTGCTGCGGCTGGGTGTTGAGCCGGGCTTCCTTACACCTGGGGGTCGGCTCCTGGCCCCAGGCTCGGCCCATTTAAAGGACAGTATCGTGCAATGTGGCCCGCCTGGCTGCAGCGGCGGCAGATCGGTTGTCCCGTTGAATCATACCGGTCTGTGTCTCTGCCTCGGGTCGGCGGAACCCTCCTCTGTCGCATCCATGGGACGTCATCTGGGCTGGAGGCCAACTCGATTCTTGCAGGCGATGGGGTCACTTGTAGAGACTGCACGGTCTTGGCAAGGGCAGCCACAGTCTTGGTCAGCTCCTGGACCTGCTGTCTGAGCTCTGCAGTGGGATCCTTATCCAGGGACTGCGCCTCAGCCCCTGCAGTGGCTCGTGTTGCAGGCACCACCCCGGGGTACGTGATAGCAAGAGGCCGGAGGGGTACTGGGTCATTCGGTGTAGATTCTCTCAGTACCCGGATGGCCTGGTCCTTAAACTTTGTAAAGTCCAGAGCAGGGTTCTGCAGGACCAGGATACGCAGCTGGGTCCTGTGGGCATCTGACAGGAGCCCCTCTATGAACTGCTCAGTTAGGAGTTTGTGTTCCTCACGTACACTCTCTGGGTCCACTTGTTTAACCGCTTTCAGGGCCTCCTGCAGGTTTAAGGCATAGTCCCTTATGCTGTCTGTGGCCCGCTGCTTGCACCCAAAGAATCTCATCTTTATCTCTGCTGCGGTGCGGGTGTCAAAAGTACTCTTTAGCTTGGCCAGTATCTGGGTTACTGTCCCTTTATCTGTATCAGGCCAGGACTTCACTTCACGCTGGGCTGCGCCGGCTAGCTGTCCCATTAATATGCCCACCTTCTGGCTCTCAGTCAGCGGATACACCCGGAACAAGCTGTGCAGGCTTTCTCTGAAGTCGCTCAAGGTATGGGACTCCCCGGAGTACTGCGGCAGCCATTCTGCGCCCGGTATGTACGGCATGGTGATCGGCATTACCGGCGCTACAGCGGGGGATGGGGCGACGGCGACAGGGATCGCTTCGGCTGGTGCTGCGGCGTCTCGGGCTATGGCAGCCACCTGCCCTCCCTCTGCGTCGGACATCTTCCTCCCCCTTAGTGAACCTTACCAGGCTCCGTTCACTTTTCAAATTTCCTTCTGGGTCGCGCGGGGTTAACAGCGCTCTGCTCTGATGGCGCGCTCCCTTCGCGCTCTTTGTCAGGCACGCCCCCCTTCTTCCTGCGCTCAGTGAGGCTAATGGCGGCGGCAGTTTTCAAACAGTGAAACACGCAGTAATACAGTCTTTAAAGCGCAATTCTTCAGGCGCACAGTACCCGGTGTGACCGGGCACGAAATCCTGTTCGTGACGCCAAAAGTTGACTCGCCCACCCCAGGGCTATGGGACACCCGGTGCCGGGCCGGACTAGTCCGGTGGTAGTCAGTGGTGGCTGGGCCCGGCTCCGTGGCCCTGGTGGGTGTCAGTTGAATATGTGGCTGATGAGTTAAAGTTAATGTTCGTGACGCCACCTGTGGTATGCGGCTATTAAGCCGCCGCTGTTATGGGAGAACTCCGGGGTGATGTTATGGCAGCTATGATGGTACTGCTCCCCACAGGTGGAGCGATGCCCCGGGATACCGTTGGTGCCCGTGAAAGTCTATGGTGTTGTGTGGCTAACACGGTGCAGGGCCGACAGGCGAGGAAAGAACCAGGCACAAACAACAGTCTCTTTACCTTCTCCTCTTTTACTCTGGGAACAGTCCAGTCCTGGGAGACCGTTACAGGTGGTGATGGGGATCCGGTCGGCCTGGAAGTACTTGGGATGATCTTTCTGGCCAGCTGAGTATGAGGCCTACTCCTGTACTTTGCTTTGTGATGATAGGACCCTGCTTCTCTGAATCCAGCAATGGCCCTCTTTGCTGCTGGGACCGATGGCACGTCCCTTCTTTCTGTAGGTGGCTGCGCAGACCCTCTCTCTGGTGCTTCTCCGCTGGAGTCCACACCGGGCCCTGATGCTGCAGCTGTACCTTGGATGTTTCTGGGCCAGGGGCTTGCAGCTCTCCTGCCCTTCGGACTCGGCTACCAGGGACGGATTTTATACCCTGGCAACCACAGACTCCGATGTCTGAGTCTCTCTGCTGCCTCTCAGCTATTCCTGCTTCTCTGGGCCAAGCTGCTCCAGCTCTAGGCCCCAGATTCACAGGACAGCTCACTCTGCGTCTGTTCACTTCCACTACTCCCCTCAGACTGACTCCACTTCCTCCCTCTGGTCAGGTAGAGGAAGGCTCCCTGGAATTCCAGGTTCAGAGCTCCCCCTGCTGGCCGGAGGGAGAACTGTGTTGGGTGTTAAACCTGCTGGCCAATGGATCTCCCAATTACCTCCAGGCTCAGCATTAACCCTTTGGGAGGGCAATGCTGTTGTGGCGACCAGGTCCTAGGGCGCCACATATCACTGGGGAATGTCACTTTTGTGGCCGTTGCCCGGTCCCGTGCCCTGGGTGCTTTTTATTGGGGAGTAATTTACAGGGGAGAATAAAGTCATTTGTGTGACGCCACCTGAGGGTTGCGGTTACTAGTGTGGAACCATCGCTGCTGAAGTGGTTACTCCCAGGTCTGGTGGTAATGGCAGCTGTGGTGGTAGGCCCTCCGAAGGTAGGGCTGAGCCTGGGAGATGTATGATGGAGTAATAAGGGAGTCCACACCGGGGTTGTAATTAACTGTCTCTACTCACTTGGACCCTTGGACGGCTGGTTCAGGTCCCTGTATTTCCAGTGCCAGTTGATGACTCGGTTGCTCTGTCCCCAGCACTCTCAGTGTGGTTGGGTCCCCGTAGCATGGAGCATTTGGGGCCCGACTGTGCCTTTTGCGGTGGCAGTCTCTTTCTCCGTACGGCGGGCAGTGTGGACCCTGTAGGGCTGGTCTGTTTCCTGAACCTAGATCCTTGCTTTACTACTGATGCCCCCGGATTTGTGAGTCAGTGAGGTCCGTGAAGGTCCCCTCACTGTGCAGGTATTTGCCAGGCCATCTGAAACTATCGTCTGACCTAGAGCCCTGTGCCCCGTGCATGCTCTGGTCCCAGCGGTAATCGGGTGTACCTACTCTGGCGACCACTCTCCTGTGCCCCCGGTCACCGTTACACAACCCAGCTCTCAGGCATGTCTTTCCACTTTCACTTCCTACTCAGACTGTCTGCTGTCCCCTCCCACCAGGTTGTCTAGTTCCCTAGTCTCCTCTCTCCGCCTCTAGGTGGCCATTCCCTTGTGTGACTATTCAGTGCCCCATGGTGTGGAGTGGTAACTAGGATTTTGGTGTGTGTGGGTGTTTCTGGCACTGGTGTTCCAGGTCCCAGGGGGTAGGTCCTGCATCCCCGTGAGGATGCAGTTCCCTGTAGTGCCCTAAGTAGCTCAGGGGTGTTACATTTGTCAACTACAACAATTTCCCTTGCGGGTGCGCTGAACTTCATGTGCACATTTTCCCGATAGAATTCCATTAGGCTACATGCACACGTTGAATATTTCATGAGTTTTTTACCTCAGTACCGTGTTTCCAAAAAAATAAGACCTACCCCGAAAATAAACCCTAGCAGAAATTTTTGGGCCTATTTGTACTATGCTTCAAATATATGATCTATTCCACAAATAAGTCCTAGTGGCGGTTCAATAATGAAGTGTCCAGGTAGCTAAAAAAGTTAAAGATACTGCAGGACATTTCATTTATGGAAAGCAGACACCCCCAAACGAGAGACGACAGCGCCAAAAGAGAGCAGTCAACCCCAAAAAGAAAGTTGTCAGGCCCCCAACAAAAATAGCATTATCCGACCCCAAGCAACTAAGGCTGGCAAGTGATGATTATCGAAGACCCACCTCTTCCAACAAGCCTACAACCTGCCGTAACCCTCAGTCTGATACAGGGCCGCACAATCAACTCTACCCTAACCTACCGTATCCTCAGCTATCCCTTGTAGACTATGAGCTCTCCCGGGCAGGGACCTCTATCCTCCTGTACCTGTCTGTATCTTGTATTGTTTATGATTATTATACTTGTCCCTATTATGTACACCCCTTTCACATGTAAAGCGCCATGGAATTGATGGCGCTATAATAATATATAATAATAATCGATGGGCTCTCCCACAGAGATCTGCGTCGCTGTCAAATCCCTAGCCATTTGGCTCACACACACACACACACACACACATATTTAGTCTAGTATCCCTCCGCTTACACACATATACATTGGGTCCCAGTATGCCTCCACTCTTACACTCACACACCCAATGGGTCCAAGTATCACTTTACTCTCACACACATTTGATCACAGTATCATTCCGCTGTCACACACACACATTTGATCGAAGTAGTCGCAGTAACATTCCACTCTCTCACACACACACACACACACACATGTCACGGGCGGAGGAGGGGACGCTGCGCTCTCCCACTGCTCGGGTCCGGCCGCTGCTGCTGCTGCGGCTGCTGCTGCTCGGTGGTGGCTCGAGCGGTGGGCCGGATCCCGGGGACTCGAGCGGCGTTCCTCGCCCATGAGTGAAAAGGGGATGGTTTGGTTTTAGGGGTATTGTCCGTGACGCCACCCACGGTTGTGGTGAAGTTGGTGACACCACCGCTGCTCTGGACGGGGATCCCGGGAGCGGTGACAGGGAGCAGCTTTGATGTTAGTTCTCCCCTCCGTGGGTAGGGGGTTGGTTGTCCCGGGGCCCGGTGATGGGGTAGGGATGGATGGCAGGCGGGTTACGGGGCCTGGTGAGGTGCAGGGTCGCGGTGGCAGCGCTGTGCCGCACGGCACGGTGGTACTCACTCAGCCAATGATGAGGACACAGTTCTCGGTAAAACACACGGCTGGATGGACGGGTCCCACAGACGGCTTCGGTGTTGTTTCTCCCGGCAGGTTAATGGTGACTGCCTTTCCCTGCACCTATGTACTGTAAACAATTCCAATGGGTTCCCACCGGTAACCCGCTCCCCAGCTTGGATATGGGCTGGAGGAGCCCCTTTTGCCCGCAGGCTCTGGCCCTGAGAACGGTAGCCTTGGCGGTGGCTGTGTTTCCCTCTCACGGTTGGACTGTTGCCTTCTGTCGGGACTTGGCTGCTGGGAAACCCAGGAGGTTCCCTTCGCTGACGGATTTGGCAAATTCACGGCGACTCCTAGCCTTGCCGGGGTCCGTAAACCCCTGCCAGATGGTGGTGACTTCTCTTTGTGTACCGGTCCGGTACCGCCGGGCCACCGCCCGTCCACGGTCCTTACGGTAGACTCCGATAGGCCACTCCTGCAGACGGTCACCACCATCTGCCAACCTTGCTGTACCGCCCGGGCCACACACCCGGACGCTGTCAGATAGTTGCTCCACTACCACTTTCCTTCCTCTCTCTTTCACCTCAAAATCTATCTCTCTACTTTTCCCGCCTCCAGGACTGTGAACTCCTCGGTGGGTGGGGCCAACCGCCTGGCCCACCCCCCTGGTGTGAACATCAGCCCCTGGAGGAAGGCAACAAGGGTTTGTGTCTGACTTCGGTGTGCCTGACCGGGAGTGTGGGGTGTGTTGGTGTTGTTCTCTGTGGCCCCTGGCTTGTCCAGGGCGCCACATTCCCCCTTAGTAAAATGCAGACTGTCCGCGGGCTGCCCGTCCATCACCGGTTTTATTTTCACAAACTGAAAAATAAACTGTAAAACAGGGATTACAATTAAAATAACATCTTCCCACATTGGGAGGTACTCTTACTTTAAACGTTGCAAACGGTAACGGCTTCCGCTCTCTCCCACCCAAGCAACCTGGCCCTGATGCTGCCCCTAAGCAAACAGGCAGCACCCCTTGACCCCAGTCCAGCAGAAGTTGCCCGAGCAGGTTCTGTCCTTTTCAGGGAACCCACGTCCATGGGGAACCCCTGAAACCCCCAGAGGATCGCCACCGGTTCCGGTGGTGGCTGGGCCCCAGCCTGCTCCACTGCGGGCCCTTCCTCCAATCTGCCTCTCCGGAGGCGGTAACGGTATAGCCATAAAACATTTTTATTTACATGCCACAAGTTCGTGGTTGCCTTGCAAGTTCTCAGGCTTGTCCATAAGGAGTTCCTTATGCTAAACTTGTAGACAGTCCCCACGGGGACAACGGTGCCGGCAACGACCGGTTTCAATCACGGTTTGTCAATCAGGTAAACTTCTCATCAATTATTTACTTATCATTCATAAAACTTTAAACAACACTTTTGGTGGTCCCAACGGGGAACAACTGCAACGGGACTCCGCTGCCATTATTCAGATTCCTCGGCATCGGTTGGGTGAGGGGGCGCGGACACACGGGCCTCTTGGCTACCCCTCAACTTTGCATCTAGCGCAAACCACCCCCTCTCCCCGCAGTGACGGGTGTACTGTACCAGGTCTGCAGGCATTAGGTTGCGGCCTGGATGCTCCTCTGGCAGGTGGGCATTAACATCCCGCCGGGCTATAAAGACTTCAGCGTCCAGGCCCGGTTCATATATAAAGCCATAGCCCCAGCGGACATCGAACCGCCTCACCTGCCCTTCATACAGGGGGCCCCGGACACGGAAGGTCGCTTGGAGGAGGCTCTCTTTCTCCCGGATCGTACGGGCTACCAATTCCTCCTTCTTCCTTTCCCTTTCCGCGATCTCCGGGCCCAGCGGTGTCGGCTCCTTATCCCAGTACGGTGCTGCTGCGAGCTCCGGCGCACGGGTCGGGCCCCGCGAGACCTTCCGGACACTGCCCACCACTGGTGATCTGGGTGGAAGGTCCCACGGTGACTTGGCCTGGGGTGCTGCTTTGCAGCGGCAACCCGGCGCAACCTCAGCTGAGGTGTGGGGGATGGGCACAGGGGCCTTCCTCCGCTGGGCCTTCAGCACGGAGCGATCTGTCGGCTCCGGCTCGGGGGAAGTCTCGGTAAATGCCTCCGGCTCGGGCTTCTGTACTTTCCAGGGCAGCACTTCCGGTCGGTCACGGGCTCCGGTTACAGGTCAATCCGCCTGGGCGGACATGCAGGGTACCGCTACCGGTTGCGGGGGTAGCGGGCCTAGTGGCGGGGTCACGGCAACCGATACGGGTAGCGAGGGAGGTAGCAGGGCGAGCGGGTTCAGACTGGGTCCCGCAGCCACGATGACCGACCCACTAGGGGTACCGGGGCGTGGGTCACTCACCCTCCCTTCCGAAGCTCCCTCCTCTTCGGGTCTCCGCACGGTCACTATAACTTCCGCCATGTCGGCCTCCCACTCCTCCAAGAGGAGCTGCATCTTGACCTGCAGCCGTTGTTGGAGCTGCGCGGTCCGGATGTCCACCCACGCTGTTGTTCCAGGCGCGGGGGCTGCGGTGCTACGGGACGGCATGTACATCTTTCTGGCGGCCTCTTCCAGGAACAAGATGGCCGCAGGGTCCTGGCGTCCCAGCTTTTATAGCCGCGCGCTACATGCGGCCACACGCCATCAGTCCCCCTTAGTCTCTTTCCGGCTCCTCCTCTACAGCGGCGGGGTTTTGGCCTTCGCGCCTCCACTACTCGAGGAGAAGTTCGGGCGGGAATTCTTCGCGCCCAAGATAGCGGCTTCACAAGTTTTTCATCCGGACACCTCCGGCGGTCACACAAGGCGCACTTCCACCAGTTGGTAGAACGGTAGGAGCCTGTTTGTGACGCCAAGTTGTCGCGGGCGGAGGAGGGGACGCTGCGCTCTCCCACTGCTCGGGTCCAGCCGCTGCTGCTGCTGCGGCTGCTGCTGCTCGGTGGTGGCTCGAGCAGTGGGCCGGATCCCGGGGACTCGAGCGGCGTTCCTCGCCCGTGAGTGAAAAGGGGATGGTTTGGTTTTAGGGGTATTGTCCGTGACGCCACCCACGGTTGTGGTGAAGTTGGTGACACCACCGCTGCTCTGGACGGGGATCCCGGGAGCGGTGACAGGGAGCAGCTTTGATGTTAGTTCTCCCCTCCGTGGGTAGGGGATTGGTGAGCCCGGTGATGGGGTAGGGATGGATGACAGGCGGGTTACGGGGCCTGGTGAGGTGCAGGGTCACGGGGACAGCGCTGTGCTGCACGGCACGGTGGTACTCACTCAGCCAATGATGAGGACACAGTTCTCGGTAAAACACACGGCTGGATGGACGGGTCCCACAGACGGCTGCGGTGTTGTTTCTCCCGGCAGGTTGATGGTGACTGCCTTTCCTTGCACCTATGTACTGTAAACGGTTCCAATGGGTTCCCACCGGTAACCCGCTCCCCAGCTTGGATATGGGCTGGAGGAGCCCCTTTTGCCCGCAGGCTCTGGCCCTGGGAACGGTAGCCTTGGCGGTGGCTGTGTTTCCCTCTCACGGTTGGACTGTTGCCTTCTGTTGGGACTTGGCTGCTAGGAAACCCAGAACGTTCCCTTCGCTGACGGATTTTTCAAATTCACGGCGACTCCTAGCCTTGCCGGGGTCCGTAAGCCCCTGCCAGATGTTGCTGACTTCTCTCTGTGTACCGGTCCGGTACCGCCGGGCCACCGCCCGTCCACGGTCCTTACGGTAGACTCCGATAGGCTACTCCTGTCACCACCGTCTGCCAACCTTGCTGTACCGCCCGGGCCACACACCCGGACGCTGTCAGATAGTTGCTCCACTACCACTTTCCTTCCTCTCTCTTTCACATCAAAAATCTCTCTGCTTTTCCCGCCTCCAGGACTGTGAACTCCTCTGTGGGCAGGGCCAACCGCCTGGCCCACCCCCCTGGTGTGAACATCAGCCCCTGGAGGAAGGCAACAAGGGTTTGTGTCTGACTTCGGTGTGCCTGACCGGGAGTGTGGGATGTGTTGGTGTTGTTCTCTGTGGCCCCTGGCTTGTCCAGGGCGCCACAAACACACACACACACATCCGATCACAGCATCACTCGAGTCTCTCACACACACAAACACACACACACATCGGGTCATAGCATCACTCCTCTCTCACTAATTCTGCATATGCCCTTGGAGAAAGCCACGGCGAAACACGTCAGGGTGTCTCATTGGTAAGGTTTTGTTAATATGTAGCAATGTGGCATAATTAATTTATTGGCACTTGTTAGTTTTATTTTAATTTCACATTTTAATTTCACTTCAGGTTAATATACTTTTTTTCCTGATATATATATTATTATTTTTCATTTGCCATCTTTTTTTTTCATCCACTCCACATTGCAACTACAGTGCCTACAAGTAGTATTCAACCCCCTGCAGATTTAGCAGGTTTACACATTCGAAATTACTTGGCATTGTGACATTTGGACTGTAGATCAGCCTGGAAGTGTGAAATGCACTGCAGCAAAAAAGAATGTTATTTCTTTTTTTCTTTTTCTTTTTTAAATTGTGAAAAGTTTTTTCAGAGGGTCATTTATTATTCAACCCCTCAAACCACCAGAATTCTGTTTGGTTCCCCTAAAGTATTAAGAAGTATTTCAGGCACAAAGAACAATGAGCTTCACATGTTTGGATTAATTATCTCTTTTTCAAGCCTTTTCTGACTAATTAAGACCCTCCCCAAACTTGTGAACAGCACTCATACTTGGTCAACATGGGAAAGACAAAGGAGCATTCCAAGGCCATCAGAGACAAGATCGTGGAGGGTCACAAGGCTGGCAAGGGGAACAAAACCCTTTCCAAGGAGTTGGGCCTACCTGTCTCCACTGTTGGGAGCATCATTCGGAAGTGGAAGGCTTATGGAACTACTGTTAGCCTTCCACGGCCTGGACAGCCTTTGAAAGTTTCCACCCGTGCCGAAGCCAGGCTTGTCCGAAGAGTCAAGGCTAACCCAAGGACAACAAGGAAGGAGCTCTGGGAAGATCTCATGGCAGTGGGGACATTGGTTTCAGTCAATACCATAAGTAACGTACTCCACCGCAATGGTCTCCATTCCAGACGAGCCCGTAAGGTACCTTTACATTCAAAGCGTCATATGAAGGCTCGTCTACAGTTTGCTCATGATCACTTGGAGGACTCTGAGACAGACTGGTTCAAGGTTCTCTGGTCTGATGAGACCAAGATCGAGATCTTTGGTGCCAACCACACACGTGACGTTTGGAGACTGGATGGCACTGCATACGACCCCAAGAATACCATCCCTACAGTCAAGCATGGTGGTGGCAGCATCATGCTGTGGGGCTGTTTCTCAGCCAAGGGGCCTGGCCATCTGGTCCGCATCCATGGGAAGATGGATAGCACGGCCTACCTGGAGATTTTGGCCAAGAACCTCCGCTCCTCCATCAAGGATCTTAAGATGGGTCGTCATTTCATCTTCCAACAAGACAACGACCCAAAGAACACAGCCAAGGAAACCAAGGCCTGGTTCAAGAGAGAAAAAATCAAGGTGTTGCAGTGGCCTAGTCAGTCTTCTGATCTTAACCCAATTGAAAACTTGTGGAAGGAGCTCAAGATTAAAGTCCACATGGGACACCCAAAGAACCTAGATAACTTGGAGAAGATCTGCATGGAGGAGTGGGTCAAGATAACTCCAGAGACCTGTGCCGCCCTGATCAGGTTTTATAAAAGACGATTATTAGCTGTAATTGCAAACAAGGGTTATTCCACAAAATATTAAATCTAGGGGTTGAATAATAATTGACCCACACTTTTATGTTGAAAATTTATTAAAATTTAACTGAGCAACATAACTTGTTGGTTTGTAAGATTTATGCATCTGTTAATAAATCCTGCTCTTGTTTGAAGTTTGCAGGCTCTAACTTATTTGCATCTTATCAAACCTGCTAAATCTGCAGGGGGTTGAAGACTACTTGTAGGCACTGTATATTATGCCTTTGTCATCCTCATATGAATATTGTTTATACCATATATCAGTCTGTGGCACTTTTTTAGTATGTGGTAATTTTTGATTATTTTCACTATTTTGTGATTAAAGATATATTTATTACTAGCTGTAGTACCCGGGCGTTGCCCGGGATAGTAACTGTCTCTCTTCAAGTTTCTATCTGTCTGTCTGTATCAGTCTCTGTCTGTCTCTATCTCTGTGTCTCTCTCTTTCTCTGTGATTGTCTGTGTCTGTCTGTCTCTCTCTATGTCTGTCTCGTTCCAGGTCTGTCTCATTCCCCGGCTGTCTCATTCTCCGGCTGTCTCTGTCCCCGGCTGTCTCTGTCCCTGGCTGTCTCTTTGCCCGGCTGTCTCTTTGCCCGGCTGTCTCTTTGCCCGGCTGTCTCTTTCCAGGGCTGTCTCTTTGCCAGGGCTGTCTCTTTGCCAGGGCTGTCTCTTTGCCAGGGCTGTCTCTTTCCAGGGCTACCTCTTTGCCCGGTCTGTCTCTTTGCCCGGTCTGTCTCTTTGCCCGGTCTGTCTCTTTCCAAGTCTGTCTCTTTCCAGGTCTGTCTCTTTGCCCGGTCTGTCTCTTTGCCCGGTCTGTCTCTTTGCCCGGTCTGTCTCTTTGCCCGGCTGTCTCTTTGCCCGGCCTGTCTCTTTGCCCGGTCTGTCTCTTTGCCCGGTCTGTCTCTTTCCGGGGCTGTCTCTTTCCAGGTCTGTCTCTTTGCTCGGTCTGTTTCTTTGCCCGGCTGTCTCTTTGCCCGGCTGTCTCTTTGCCCGGCTGTCTCTTTCCAGGGCATTCCCTTTCCATGGCATTCTCTTTCCAGGGCATTCTCTTTTCAGGGCATTCTCTTTCCAGGGCTGTCTCTTTGCTCGGTCTGTCTCTTTGCCCGGTCTGTCTCTTTCCGGGGCTGTCTCTTTCCGGGGCTGTCTCTTTCCGGGGCTGTCTCTTTCCGGGGCATTCTCTTTCCGGGGCATTCTCTTTCCGGGGCATTCTCTTTCCAGGGCTGTCTCTTTCCAGGGCTGTCTCTTTGCTCAGTCTGTCTCTTTCCGGGGCTGTCTCTTTCCGGGCTGTCTCTTTCCGGGGCTGTCTCTTTCCGGGGCATTCTCTTTCCGGGGCATTCTCTTTCCAGGGCTGTCTCTTTCCAGGGCTGTCTCTTTGCTCAGTCTGTCTCTTTCCGGGGCTGTCTCTTTGCCCGGCTGTCTCTTTCCAGGGATGTCTCTTTGCCTGGGCTGTCTCTTTGCCCGGGCTGTCTCTTTGCCGGTCTGTCTCTTTGCCCGGTCTGTCTCTTTGCTTGGTCGTCTCTTTGCCCGGCTGTCTCTTTCCGGGGCTGTCTCTTTCCGGGGCTGTCTCTTTCCGGGGCATTCTCTTTCCAGGGCTGTCTCTTTCCAGGGCTGTCTCTTTGCTCAGTCTGTCTCTTTCCGGGGCTGTCTCTTTGCCCGGCTGTCTCTTTCCAGGGATGTCTCTTTGCCTGGGCTGTCTCTTTGCCCGGGCTGTCTCTTTGCCGGTCTGTCTCTTTGCCCGGTCTGTCTCTTTGCTTGGTCGTCTCTTTGCCCGGCTGTCTCTTTCCGGGGCTGTCTCTTTCCGGGGCTGTCTCTTTCCGGGGCTGTCTCTGTCTGTCTCTATCCGTCTCACCACTGACATCATATTACCATTTTGTTCCTATAGCAACCACTGACAGTTGCTATTAATGACCTTTAGCTCCCACCTCCATTCAATTAAATGGAGACATGTTGTTTTGAGTGCAACTGTAAAGCACGGGGTTAAATGTTCCTGTCAAAACATAGTCTATGACGTTCCCTGAGTCACATGAGGCGTCTGTGCAAAATTTTGTGATTGTAAATGCGACGGTGCGAATTCCTTTAGCAGACACACACACACACACATACATACATACATACATACATACATACATACATACATACACACATACATACATACATACACACACACATACATACATACACACACACACACATACACTGAGCTTTATATATTAGATTGTGCACTGTCAATTTCCATGTTAATTGTTGACATTCTCTGTGGTTTAGCGTATATAGACAGATGTAAACTTTACCATTAGATACTTTTATGTGCCACATATTTACTTTTCCTTTTATACTGCTGTGCAATTTTTTATTTTATTTTTTGCAATAAAGATGAATTTTGTTTCAAATTTGGTTTGATTTATTCCAGTATAGTTTTGTAGGTATTATACTTTCCACTAAGCAACTATCTGGTTGTTCTATAGTTGTTAAATTCCGTTTTTTTTTTAGATAGACAATGACAGAGTCTCTGGTAAACCAAACGGCTGGATAGATGGGTCCCGCAGCCGGCTGCAGTGTTGTTGTTGTGCTCTCCCCGGACGGCTGATGGTGGCTGTCTTTCCCTGCACCTTTTAGTAAGTTCTTGACTCCTGTGGTTGCCCACCGGTAGTCCACTCCCCGTCGTATAGGTGCCGTAGGAGCCCGTGTTGCCCGCAGGCGCTGGCCCTTGGATCTCTAGCCTGTGGCGGTGGCTGTATATCCTCTCTGGGTGGACGGTTGCCTTCAATCGGGACTTGGTAGTTGGGAAACCCCTGGGGTTCCTGTCACATTCGGATTTGACTATTGACGGCGGCTCCAAGCCTGATCGGGGTCTGATGGCCCTGCCTGTGTGCTTAGCTTCACTCCGTTCCCCGGTCTGGTACCGGCGGGCCGTCGCCCGACCCCGGTCCTTATGGCTCAGCGGAGTTCCACTAACTCCTGCAGACGCCACCACCGCCTGCCAACCTTGCTGTTAGTGTCTGTGCTCCGACCCAGACACCTAAGTGTTTACTCCTCTCTCCTTCACCTCCTGAGCTAAACTGTCTGCTTTTCCCGCCTCCATGCCTGTGAACTCGTCGGTGGGTGGGGCCAACCGCCTGGCTCCGCCCCACCTGGTGTGGCCATCAGACTCTGGAGGGAGGCAACAAGGGTTTTGTGTTTGGCTGGTGTATCTGCCTAGGGTGGGGGTGTGTGTGTTGGTATGTTTGTGACTACCTGGCTAGTCCAGGGCGTCACACATACACCAGTGAATTGAGAATGCTGAGCCTTGTAGTTCTGCAGCTGCTGTCTGCTCTCCTACATACAGACAGACAGCAGATCGCAGCTGCAGAACTACAAGGCTCAGCATACTCCATCCAGGACTGTATGCAGGAGTTTTTTGCCCCCCAAAAAAATGACGTGGGCTTCGCCATGTTTTTGTATGCTAGCCAGGTACAGCAGGCAGCTACGGGCTGCCCCCAACCCCCAGCTGCCTATTTGTACCCGGCTGGGAACCAAAAATCTAGGGAAGCCCTTTTTTTATTATTTCATGAATTTCATGAAATAATTAAAAAAATAAAAAAATGACGTGGGCTTAGCCCAATTTTTGTGTCCTGCCAGGTACAACTAGGCAGCTTGGGATTGGAATCCACAGCGCAGGGTGCCTAAGCTTTCTGGGCACCCCTGCTGCGAATTGCAGTCTGCAGCCGCCCTAGAAAATGGCACTTTCATAGTTCATTGTATCCAACTCTTCTAGCTGCCTTGGTGACGGGTGGCTCGCTGGGTAATAATGGAGTTAGGGCTAGCTGTATATTATCAACTGGCCCTAAGCCAGAAATTTATGGTGTCACGCCAATATTAGACATGGCCACTATGAATTTCTAGTATAGATAAAAAAAACACAACACACAGAAAAATATTTTTATTAGAAATAAAACACAACACGATTAATGACTCCATCTTTATTGAAATAAAGAACCCCCCTCCACAGTAATCCTGGGTCAAGGGTCCCGCGCCATCCAATCCGGATCCAATATCATCTGATCCGTTTGCTGGAAGGCAAAGCGATCAGATGATGTGTCAGGTGCAAGGGCCTGAATCACATGACACAGCAGCTGATTGTATAAACGGCTTTTATACAATCAGCTGATGCATCAGTGCAAAAAAAAAAAACTACACACTTCTGTGCAGAATCCTGTCCGAGAGCAGCAGCTGATAGTTTAGCCAGCCGGGCGGTAAAAAGCCGGCCTCACCGCTCGACTTTTAGTGTCAGCTGATTCTGTCAGGTGACGGCATCAGCTGATCATCACCAGGTCTGAGAGAAAGAAAAGAGAGAGAAAAGAGAAGAGGGAGAGAAAAAAGAGAGAGAAGAGAGAGAGAGAGAGAGAAAGGGAGAGAGAGAAGAGAGAGGAGAGAGAGGAGAGAGACGGAGAAAGAGAGAGAAAACAAGAGAGAAAGAGAACAAGAGAGAGAAAGAGAGAGAAGAAAGAGAAAAGAGAGAGAGGAGAGCAATTCAGCCTCATTCCGCGAACTGCTCCGATTTTAGAGGTGTGGCCCGCGGATCACAGCTGATGTCCAGCTCCTCCCCTCAGTGCATAATTAAATTACATTAAATTATAGATAAATAATAATTATAATTTAAAATTAAAAATAAATTAAATTCTTTACCGGGGCGGCCGGGACTTGAACTCGTGAACTAATGCTCCCTAGGCAGTAGCTGAAACCATTGAGCCACTGCCTCTAATGAGAAACATAGGAAGATTTGGTTATCGTGACCTCTGCATTGCAGAGTGAAGTCTCTGGTGACTGCGCGGCTCACTTCAGGTGCTGCTGCGTGGAGAGGATACAAAGCGCTCGTGTTCTACAGGGCTCCCTGTCATCTTCATGTAGCAGAGCTGACAGTGTCGTGTGGATTACTTCGGACCTGGATTGTTGTTTGGGGATTAATAAGGAGGTAAATGAGGTGTTTTTTTGTCTTGTATTCCAAATAAAGGATTTTTCGCTGTGTGTGTTTCTTTACTTTCACTTACAGGTTAATAATGGAAGGTGTCTCGGGGAGACGCTTGGCATGACTAACTACGTTATTACCTTGATTGCCACCACACCAGGGCAATTCGGGATGAGCTGGGTAGAGTCCCAGGACTGTCGTTTCTAATGGATGCGTCAATTCCGGGTGGCTGCTGGGTGATATTGTTAGGGTGGTGGGCTTCTCATAATGTGGTGCTCTCCATCCTGACAATACCAGCCTCCAGCTGTGTGGCTTTATCCTGGCTGGTATCAAAATTGGGGGGAACCGCATTTTTTTTTTTAATTATTTATTTATTTTACTGCATAATATAGACCCACCCACCAACAGCTGTGATTGGTTGCAGTGAGACAGCTGTCACTCATCGTGGCGGCGTGTCTGACTGCAACCAATCATGGGCGCCGGTGGGCAGGGAAGGCACAGAATAACTGATTGAATAACGAAGCAGCAGCCATTTTCAAAAGATGAAAAGCCGCCGGAGATTTTTGACAGCCATGCTGCAAGGCGCCCGTGATCGGTGAGTAGGAAAGGGAGAGGGATCGTGCTGGGGACACAGGACGCATGCAGATACGCAATGTGCGCACTTACTTACTGTGAAAAGCCACGCTTTTGGTGATCGAACCGTTCTCAAACGTAACTCGAACTTCCGAACTTTAAGCAAATCATTTGAGTTCGTCGAACACCCCCCAAAATCTCTCGAACATGAAATTGGCAAACCGTGCAACTCGAACATCGCTCAACTCTAAAAAAGAATGAGCATTTCACTTCTTTTTCGCAGGATTTTTGCCATAGAAGATGGTAAAAAAACGCAGGTACCAACCTGCGGAAAAATCACGGGTGTGTTATTACCGCTGTTTTTGTCACCAGTGCGATATTCTGCCAGAGGGTGCAGATTTTTGTTAAGAAAAAGTTATTTCCCAGTGCCCAGGGCCTAAGGCCTCAGTTCCACTTGTGCTTTGCACGGACGAGTGCAATCCGATAAAACATTGGATTGCACTCGCACCAGTGTAAAATTGGTCACAGGTGTGTGTTGCTCTAATATGGTTCTGCTTTTAATTTATCTAGGAGGCCTCATGGCACAATGAAATATAAAATATAGAGTAGGATTCCCTATTGAGATTTGCCGTGGCGTGGCAGGGGTGACTCAAAAAAATTGATCAATTGTTTGCTAAAAATCTCATTTTGTATTATAGTACAGCTGGAATTAATCTGTGAATTTACACTTTTATTTGATGCATGCCACTCTCAGATGTGCTGGCTCCCCTCTCAGTGTAAAACTATGGAGAAATGCCCATCTGCGATTGATTTATTATGACATATCAAAATGAGAAATGAATCGCAGCATGCTGCGAGCGTCAGCGAGTTTCAGCTCACATGCACCCATACAAGTCTATGGGTGCGTGTGAAACATCGCACTGCACTTGGATGTCATCACAACGCAGTGCGATGTAGGCAGAGACACTCAGCAGAGAAGAGGAAACAAGTACTCCCTCCCTCTTGCCTGCTGCTGTGATCCGATCACAAGATTGGATCACAGTCAGATGACACTCGTCTCACACTCGCAGCAGAGCCTGAGCCGAAGGTCATGAGCATATTGCATCCGATGCCTATGACCCTCGGTGATACTTATGATGCTTATGATTAAGGACTTATCTATATTCCAACTGTCCGAAACGCGTCAAGCCATGATGTTTTCATGGAACCGATGATGTTTTTCTTGGATTTTTAATCATTGAATAAAGTTTCTACATTTTTATATATTTTTCGTTGGATTTATATTTTTTGCTATCCTGGAATTGGTGCTGAGTCCCGTCCTTCCTCCTTGCTAATGATGAGAATGTCAGTATCACAGATAAACATTTACACCCAGGTACTTTATAGATGACGTCTCTGATCAGAATCCTCTCTTTCTTTTCTTCATCTTCTAATGCCATGATGACTTTTCACATCCACAGCTCTTTTCTGCAGTGCAGACTTCCATCCTCTCCGGTCTCCTGCAGAGCATCCTGACCTAACACCCTTAACAATAGCAGAATGATTAGAATACTCCCATATAAAAAATATCTTCCCTACGCTGGGCCCCTGAATATATAATGTGACAAAATGTGACACACACGCTGTCCCTCTTATGGTATATGCCCTCCATACTGCCCTCTCCTTTCCATACTGAGCCCCCTCTACACACTAACCTCTCACATTGTGTCCCCTTCTCTCTACTGTGCCCCCTCATCCCAACCCCTTCTTCGCTATGGCCTCACACTGCCCCCTCATGCTACCACCTCTCCATACCACCCCCCACTACCCAATCTCTATTCTGTGCCCCCTCACATTCTTCTCATCCCATACTATCTCCTCCCTACTTCTGAACTTAGCCCCCTCTCTCCCCATACTGTGTCAGTATACATTTCCCCCTCGTTCCCCATAATATGTCCACACCCATCCTGTCCACTTGCTCTTTATACCGTATCCTCAAATTTGCCTCCTCGCTCTTTATTCTGTGTCTTCAAAATGTCTTTTCCATTTGCTCCCCATACTATGTCCGTATTCATCACCTCTCACCCTCTTTCACCATGCTGTCTATATTCATCAATCCTCACCCTCTCTCCCCATACATCACCCCTCACCCTCTCTCCCCATACTGTCTATATACATCATCCCTTACCTTCTCTCCTCATACTGTCTATATACATCACCCCTTACCCTCTCTCCCCATACTGCATACTGTCCATAGATATTTCCCCATTCCCATCCTCTATCTAACCATTCTATAGCCATAGAAACTTCCCACTCCCCATTCTCTCCCCCCCCATACTGTGTCCATAGAAATTTTCTCCCACCCATTCTCTCTCCCCCCATACTGTGTCCATACATGCTTCCCCCTTACCCCATACTGTTTCTATTCAGTGTCTTCAGATCCACTGGAGCACTTATCACCAGTGATGTATGCCGCCTATGCACTGCGACGCTGAAGAATGACGTCAGCAGGGTGATTAGCTGACCTGATCACACTACAACCATCGCTCTGACCCGAAATTGCCGGCGGTCACCACTCCAATTGTCCACGTGTCTGAAAGATACAGGGACAATTAATCAGTGGGAGCCAAGTTCTGCACTTCCTCTGAGTCTCGGCTGTTAGGTTGATAGCCGAGACTCAGTATAGCCGGATCCCACTATTAAGGCGACAAGACACAGTCGCCGAGGAAACTCAAACCGCCACATAAGGTGGGCCGATAGCGCCCCCTGACAGCTGCGCCCGCGGCATATGCCCCGCCAGCCCCCCCTAGATACACCTCTGTCAAAAGTCCGGTTGAGCCCAGTGAACCGAATATATACGGGTCCGCTCATCTCTACCCACAATCACTCTAGGACTCGATACTTTAATAGAGCTGCACAAATGTGCCTATAGTAGGCTCTTGCAAAATGCCCTTATTTTATACACTGTGTGCAGACTTATTAGGCAAATGAATATTTTGATCACATGATAATTTTTATACATGTTGTCCTACACCAATCTGTATAAGCTTGAGAGCCAACTACCAATTAAGTAAATCAGGTGATGGGCATCTCTGTAATGAGGAGGGGTGTGGTGTAATGACATCAACACCCTATATAAGGCGTGCTTAATTATTAGGCAACTTCCTTTCCTTTCGCAAAATGAGTCAAAAGAGAGATTTGACGGGCTCTGAAAAGTCCAAAATTGTGAGATGTCTTGCAGAGGGATGCAGCAGTCTTGATATTGCCAAACTTTTGAAGCGTGATCACTGAACAATCAAGCGTTTCAAGGTAAATAGCCAACAGGGTTGCAAGAAGCGTGTTGGCCAAAAAAAGCGCAAAATAATTGCCCATGAATTGAGGAAAATCAAGCGTGAAGCTGCCAAGATGCCATCTGCCACCAGTTTGGCCATATTTCAGAGCTGTAACATTACTGGAATATCAAAAAGCACAAGGTGTGCCATACTCAGGGACATGGCCAAGGTAACGAAGACTGAAAAACCACCACCTTTGAACAAAAACATAAGATAAGACGTCAAAACTGGGCCAAGAAATATCTTAAGACTGATTTTTTTAAAGGTTTTATGGACTGATGAAATAAGAGTGACTCTTGATGGGCCAGATGGATGGGCCAGAGGCTGATCAGTAAAGGGCAGAGAGCTCCACTCCGACTCAGACGCCAGCAAAGTGGAGGTGGGTTACTGGTATGGGCTGGTATCATCAAAGATTAACTTGTGGGACCTTTTCGGGTTGAGGATGGAGTGAAGCTCAACTCCCAGACCTACTGCCAGTGTCTGGAAGACAACTTCTCAAGCAGTGATACAGGAAGAAGTCGGTATTGTTAAAAAAAAAACATCATTTTCATGCAGGACAATGCTCCATCACATGCATCCAACTACTCCACAGCGTGGCTTGCCAGTAAAGGTCTAAAAGATCAAAAAATAATAACATGGCCCCCTCGTTCACCTGATCTGAACCCCATAGAGAACCTGTGGTCCCCATAAAATGTAAGATCTACAGGGAGGGAAAACAGTACACCTCTCGGAACAGTGTCTGGATGCTGTGGTGGCTGCTGCATGTAATGTTGATCGTAAACAGATCAAGCAACTGACAGAATCTACGGATGGTCGGCTGCTGAGTGTCATCATAAAGAAAGGTGGCTATATTGGTCACTATTTTTTTGGGGTTGTGTTTTTGCATGACAGAAATGTTTATTTCTAAATTTTGTGCAGTTATATTGGTTTACCTGGTGAAAATAAACAAGTGAGATGGGAATATATTTGGTTTTTATTAAGTTGCCTAATAATTCTGCACAGTAATAGTTACCTGCACAAACAGATATCCTCCTAAGATAGCCAAACAAAAAAAAAACAAAACACTCCAACTTCCAAAAATATTAAGCTTTGATATTTATGAGTCTGTTGGGTTAATTGAGAACATAGTTGTTGATCAATAATAAAAAAATCTGCTAAAATACAACTTTCCTAATAAGTCTGCACCCAGTGTATATCCCAGTAATGCATTTACTTTTCTTCTTTGTATGGAATAATTGAATACATAAAGAAAAAACATTTCCTAACTGTAAAAAAGTTTTATATCTAAAAGCTAATACTGAAATGAAGCTGTCTGGTTACCTATTCTATTATTTAAATAATGTTGTAAAATTGTTATCTAATAACAAACACTCAGATAATATTATTGGTACATAGGTAAAAGTATAAATCCATTCATATTTACCCTGTTTACTAAATAGACCTAATAGTAGCCATCATGTATGTTCGCATACTAGGCATCCATAAGATCACTGACAGTGTAGAAATACTGTAAACCGAACTACAAAACCGGACATAAACACCTGCTACAATAAAACTGTGAAATACAAGCACACACATACCACTGATCAAAGATCAAAAGACTGAATTAAGAGATAATAGCTCAATAAATTTTTCGCACCATCAGTACTGATATTCCCAGCATCTACCAAACCACAGGCAGCTTACGAGACATAATCTTGGTTTTTACAGGCCATATCATTGTGAAACCATCTACTTTACAGGTTTTCTTTCTTTGCATTCCAGTCTAGTACATCCATTAGCGATATACTGTATATAAACTACACTGGAGTAATTTCTCTCATACATCATTGTTGAGCTTACTCCTTTTCCTTGAACAGGACTTAAAGCACCCAGCCAATATTTTTTTTATTTCACTGCAGTGGAGTGGTGCTTTAAACCTAAGTCCCTTGCCATTACAGTATACTCACCCTTGGTGTCTTCATTTGTTTTCCCCGTCGCTGCTGTCAGTATTCGGCAGTTTGTGACCTGCCGGCTGCTCTGGTGTTTTATGGAGCAAGCCAGAGGTCATAACTCACTGAAAATCTATGAGAACATTGCTCTGGCTCTCATAGATTTGTATTTTAAAGTTAATTACATAACGTCTGACTTTCAGCTAGCCAGAAGTTTCAATCACTAGATGGTGCCCCAGGACTAGAGCGACACCAAAAAATGTGAAAATGCCAATGAGGAAGTATAAGACTAAAGGCAGGGGACTTAAGTTTAAAGAACCTGTCCAGTGGTGAAAACAAAATTGCTGGAGTTGTGCTCTAATGCTGAAGTTGTATCACTTACATCATGCAAATATTGACTTTTTCATAGTAGTTGACCAGTTAGGTATGGAGCGGTGTCTTAAAGAGACCCACAGTATTACATGTGTTCCGTTGCTGCTTCTTCCATGTCTGAAATCAGTGTGCCATGTGTGCCCATTGTTTAACAGGAGTGCATAGGTTTTGAATTGACAGGTTGAATTGTGGAGGGCGGGGAGGACGCCGCCGCTGCGCTCGCTAACGCTCGGGTCCGGCGCTGCTGCGACTGCTGCTCGGTGGCTCGAGCGATGGGCTGGATCCGGGGACTCGAGCGACGCTCCTCGCCAGTGAGTGAAAAGGGTGGTTGGTTTGGGGGATTTAGTCCGTTACGCCACCCACGGGTTATGGTGAAGATGGGCACCACGGCTGCTGGTGACGGGGATCCCGGGAGCGATGGTAGAGAGCAGCTGGGATGTTGTTTTCACCCCTCCGTAGGTAGGGGGTCGGTGGTCCCGGGGCCCGATGGTGTGACGGGGAGGCAGGGTTGGTGAGGTGCAGGGTTGCAGGTACAGCGCGGCGCGGTGCCGGACGGCACAGGTGTACTCACTCAGAAAGAGATGCACAAAGTCCTCGGTAAACCAAACGGCTGGATGGACGGGTCCCGCAGCCGGCTGCAGTGTCTCTCCCTGGACAGGTGATGGCGGCTGTCTTTTCCTGCAACTTTGTGTACTGTTTGACTACGATGGATCCCCAACGGTAGTCCGCTCCTCGGTGTATGGATGCCGGAGGAGCCCGTTTGCCCGCAGGCGCTGGCCCTTGGGTCTCTAGCCTTAGGCGGTAGCTGTATACCCTCACGGTGCGGGCAGTTGCCTTCTAACGGGTCTTTGGCTGTTAGGAAACCCCTGGGGTTCCTGTCACACTCGGATTTGACTGTTGACGGCGACTCCAAGCCTAGTCGGGGTCCGATGGCCCTGCCTGTGTGTGCTGGCTTCACTTCGCTAGCCGGTCAGTACCGGCGGGCCACCGCCCGTCCCCGGGCCTACGGTTCCGCGTTGATTCACCACTCCTGCAGACGGCCACCACCGTCTGCCAACCTTGTTGTCAGTGCCTGTGTGGCGCCCTGGCCTAGCCAGGTCGTCACAGATAACACACAAACACCCCACCCCCATTAGACAGGGACACCAGCCAAACAAAAACCCTTGTTGCCTCCCTCCAGTGTCTGATGCCCACACCAGGTGGGACGGAGCCAAGCGGTTGGCCCCACCCACCGAGGAGTTCACAGGCCTGGAGGTGGGAAAAGTGTCAGTTAGAAGTTGGAGTTTGAAGTGAGAGGAACAAACACTTGGGTGTCTGAGTTTGTGGCCCAGGCACTGACAGCAAGGTTGGCAGACGGTGGTGGCCGTCTGCAGGAGTGGTGGAGCAACGCGGAACCGTAGGACTGGGGTCGGGTGACGGCCCGCCGGTACCGACCGGGGAGCGAAGTGAAGCCAGCACACACAGGCAGGGCCATCGGACCCCGACCAGGCTTGGAGCCACCGACAATAGTCAGATCTGAATGTGACTAAAAACCCCAGGGGTTTCACAACAGCAAAAGTCCCGATGGAAGGCAACAGCCCACACCGTGAGGGTATACAGCTACCGCTTAAGGCTAGAGACCCAAGGGCCAGCGCCTGCGGGCAAACGGGCTCCTCCTGTACCCATACACCGGGGAGCGGACTACCGTTGGGGATCCATAGTAGTCAGAAGGAGAACATCAAGGTGCAGGGAAAGGTAGCCGCCATCACCTGTCCGGGTAGAGACACTGCAGCCGGCTGCGGGACCCGTCCATCCAGCCGTTTGGTTTATCGAGGACTTTGTACCTTTCTTGCTGAGTGAGTACACCCGTGCCATCCGGCACTGCGCCACTCTGTCCCTGCAACCCTGCACCTCACCGACCCTGCCTCCCCGTCACATCATCGGGCCCCGGGGGGGAAACAACATCCCAGCTGCTCCTTACCATCGCTCCCGGGATCCCCGTCACCAGCAGCGGTGGTGCGCATCTTCACCACGACCCGTGGGTGGCGTCACGGACTAAATCCCCCAAACCAACCACCCCTTTTCACTCACGGGCGAGGAGCGCCGCTCGAGTCCCTGGATCCGGCCCACCGCTCGAGCCACCGAGCAGCCATCGCAGCAGCGCTGGACCCGAGCGTTAGCGAGCGCAGCGCAGTGGCGTCCTCCCCGCCCGCGACAATTTGGTGTCACAAAAAGGATTGAACCCCTCTACTTACCAGTAGAAGTGCGCCTTGTGATCTCCGCCGGCGGCGTCCGGCCGAAAATTTTGAAGCGCCGCGATCTTGGCGCGAAAATCTCCTGCTCGAGCGTCTTCTCCGAGCAGGGAAGGCGCGAAAGCGAAGCCCCGCCCCCAACAAACGGAAGTGCTGAAGAGTACCAAGGGGGGACAGGAAAAAGATGTCTGCGCCAGACAGAGCTGTTGGAGGAGTGGCGGTTGCAGCTCCCGCCGCGCCCGTAGATGGTCGCAGGAGCGGGGGAGGCCGTTCTTCTTGCCCTATGTGCCCGGTGCTACCTGGCTACCGCAGTACGACGGGAAGCCTGATGCTTTGCAGGTGTTCCGGAAAAAGATCAGCCCGGTCCTCGATTTATATCCCTTGGCTGATAGACAGCGGGCAGCGGTAGTGCTAGGGCAGCTAACTGGCGCGGTTGAGCAGGAGGCGGAGACCTGGACCGACGCGGACCGGGCCTCGGTAACTACCATTTTCGAAAAACTACAAATCGCTTTTGAGACCTGCACCGAAGCGGAGCTGCGGATGCAGTTTTATCAGTGTCGGCAACGGCCTGCGTACAATGTGAGAGACTATGGCCTGCGCCTGCAAACGGCCCTCCGTACGCTGAAGCGGGTGGACACTATCAATGATGTGGACAGTAATAAGATGCTAGTAGAGCAATTCCTGCAGGGGCTGGGGTCCATGGAAGACTGCAAGCAGCTGCGGCTGTGGGCCCTGGAACACCCCAATCTGGACTTTGCAGTACTGAAAGAGCGGGCCATCAAGGCCCTGCAGGCCCCAGCGCCCGACGCTCCTGAGGCGGCCCCATGGCCAGCTGAGACCGCTCCTATCACGGTGGTGCCTCCACCCCAGGCTCTACCGGCTCCTGCAGCACCCATCGGGATGATGGAGGAACTAGCAGCCCAGGTCCGCCGCATGGATGGAGACCTAGCCAAGATCCTCGCCGCACTCCAGCTTCTGACGAGAGTCAAGCCCCCAGGAGGGATCCAGCTCACCGACAGCCCGGAGGACGTCCCCTGGAAGCAGCGGAGAAGGACCAATGACTCACGGTATGGGCCTCCTATCTGTTACAGGTGCAGCAAGCCTGACCACTACTCTAGGCGTTGCCCGTTAAACGAGCAACCCCTGGGGCCAAGGGCCAATCCTCAGGAGTAGACACCAACGGCCCCCCTGATTGGCAAGACCGGTACGTCGGAGCTCGCCCCATCATCCCCCTGGCAGGGGACGGCGTCCCTCTCATGGCCCTCTTGGACACAGGATCACAGGTAACCACTATACCATATACACTGTACCAGCAGTATTGGGGTACTGACGAACTTGCCCCCTCTGATGATAGCCTGACCTTGATTGCAGCCAATGGACTCCCACTAACCCAGGTGGGCTATAAGCAAGTGACCCTGACTGTGGGATGTGCGGAGTTAAAGAATCAAGGGATGATTGTGGTAATGAATGAACCCAGTGATCACATCCCGAAAGTAATCTTGGGGACCAACGTAATGGAGCATTGTATGAGTGAGGTGCTGAATCTGTTGCAGCAGTTGGCCGCCACCGCAGGAGGAGGCTGACAGAGGGCTGTGCAGCGTGAGATCCGGGCCCTGCTGTATCGGCAACAAGTGAGCTCGACTGGCGGAGAGATTGGTGGAGTGAGGGTGATGGATGTGGCCCACCTTAGTAGTGCCACCCCGGAGTGAAATGATGATCTGGTGCAGGGCAGCAGTAGGCCCCCAGGGGCGCGAATACCCGGCGATGGTGGAACCCACGCCTTCTGAACAATGGCCCACGGTGATGGCGGCCAGAGGGGTGGTTGACGTTAAAAAGGGGAGAGTGCCTGTAAGAGTGCTGAATTATGGAGAGGAGGAATTCAGGCTCCCCCGTTATGCTACCCTCACCAAGTTGCTCACCTTAGATCCTCACACCATTCACGAAGCTGTCCCTCCTACCTCGGCATCCCCTGTCAGTAACCATACACCCTCTGCACAGTTAGAGGGGTGGTGCCAGGAACTACACGTAGGTACTGAAACCACACCCACGCATCACAAAGAGGGGGTATACAGGGTAGTGCAAGAGTATGAGCAGGTTTTCAGCAAGCACCCATTAGATTTCGGGAGGATTAAGGGGATTCAACACCATATCCCTACAGGCCTACACCCACCTATCAAAGAGAGGTACAGGCCCATTCCGCCAGCACACTATCAATGCGCTAAAGACATGTTGAGGAACATGAAGGAGGCAGGGGTCATTCGGGATAGTTGTAGTCCCTGGGCAGCCCCACTGGTGCTGGTCAAGAAGAAGGATGGCACCATGAGAATGTGCGTGGATTACCGGAAGATCAACCAGATCACGCATAAAGATGCCTACCCTCTCCCCCGTATCGAAGAGTCACTAGCTGCACTGAGAACTGCTAACTTCTTCTCTACCCTTGACCTTACTAGCGGGTACTGGCACGTAGCGGTTGCGCCAGAGGACCGTGAGAAGACGGCATTCACCACTCCCATGCGACTCTGCGAGTTCAACAGCATGCCGCTTGGGCTGTGCAATGCCCCTGGAACCTTCCAATGGCTCATGGAGTGCTGCCTGGGACATCTCAACTTCGAAACGGTCCTACTGTACCTGCACGATGTGATCGTGTACTCCCAGATGTACGAGGCTCATCTGGAACATTTGGCTGAAGTGTTTGCGTCCCTAGCCAAATATGGGATGAAATTGAAGCCCTCTAAGTGCCACCTACTGAAACCCAGGGTACAGTACCTCGGACACGTGGTGAGCGCGGAAGGTGTCGCCCCAGATCCCGAGAAGATCACTACCATTCAGGACTGGCCGAGACCGACCACGGTGAGAGAGGTGAGACAGTTCCTGGGCCTGGTGGGCTACTATCGTCGCTTCATTACGGGGTATACGAAGATGGCTGCCCCCATGCAAGACCTCCTCGTAAGACAGACCAAGGGTAGCAGGCCCTCTGGAACCCCGTTGGCATGGGAAGCAAAACACGAAGAGTCTTTCCGCCAGCTGAAGACGGCCTTGACAGGGGAAGAAATCCTGGCGTATCCCGACTATAATCTCCCATTCATCCTCTACACCGATGCCAGTAATGTAGGCTTGGGAGCCGTCCTGTCCCAGATCCAGAATGGAAGGGAAAACGTGATCGCCTATGCCAGCAGAAAACTCCGGCCCACGGAAAGGAACCCTGAGAATTACAGCTCCTTCAAGCTTGAGTTCCTAGCCCTGGTGTGGGCCATTACTGAGCGATTCCGCCATTACCTCGCAGCTGCTAAGTTCACCGCCTATACGGACAATAATCCGTTAACCCATCTGGACACGGCCAAACTAGGGCGCATTGGAGCAGCGGTGGGTAGCCCGGCTGTCTAATTATGACTTCACGATCAAGTACCGAGCCGGCCGCAAGAACACCAACGTGGATGCGCTATCCCGGATGCCCCACCTATCGAATGAGGGACCGGAAGGCGATGATCTCGAAGAAATCGAGCTGCCCGCATTCCACCGGCCACCAGTCGAGAAGCTGCATGTCCAGCAGCAACAGGCGAGCCTGGACCCTGCCAAGTCAGGGATGGCAAGAAGCCCAAGACCAAGCGCCTGCCGTCCAAGTGGTCAAGACCATGATTGAACAAGGTTCCACTAGACTGGACCCCGCTGCTCCGCCTGAGGCCCAACGGCTGTGGAAAGAACGAGCCCGGCTGCATCTGGACCAGGGGACACTGTATCTGGAACTGATCAACCCGAAGACCCATGAGAAGGTTCGTCAGCTGGTGATTCCCCAAGCGAGTGTGCCCACAGTTCTACGGGCTTACCATGACGGTGCCGGGCACATTGCGTGGAAGAAGCTGGAGATGCTGTTGAGGGAGCGATTCTATTGGAGTGGGATGCGGGAGTCTGTGGAGGCCTGGTGCCGAGAATGTGGTCCCTGTGCACTGAGAAGAAGACACGAGGCCAGCCAGAAGGCCCCTTTACGCCCAATCATTACTCATCAGCTGCTTGAGCTGGTCGCCCTCGACCACGTGAAGCTCACCCCTAGCCGAAGTGGGTACACCTACGCCCTGACCATTGTAGACCACTATTCAAGGTTTATGGTGGTTGTCCCAGTCAAGGACCTGACCGGCCATACCGCCGCTAGAGAATTCCAGGCCTATTTCTGCCGACCCAGCTCGGGTACCCGGAGAGGGTGCTTACCGACCGGGGCCCGGCTTTTGAAGCGGAGGTGTTTCAGGAATTCTGCCTGTTGTACGGCTGCAAGAAAATTCGGACCACACCTTACCATGCCCAGACCAATGGCATGTGTGAAAAGATGAACCATCTGGTCCTGGGTCTCCTCAAGACGTTACCTGCTAGAAGAGCGGAACCTGTGGCCAGAAAAGCTGCCTGACCTGGTCGATATGTACAATAACATCCCTTCCAGCTCTTCCAAATGTACACCAGCGTATATGATGAGAGCTCGGCCAGGCCAGTTGCCAGTAGACCTAGAAATGGGTTTGGGAGCTCCAGAAGCCCTCCTTCGACTGCTGGATGGGACACTCGGCGGAGAGCGCAGTACCGACAGGTCCAGGAGTACGGTGGAAAGGAACCTGTGTCGGAGCCGGGAACAGCAGGAACAGTATTTCAACAAGCGGGCTCCAGCTGGCCCCATTAAACCTGGAGATGTAGTGCTGAAACGAAAAAGAAGAACCCATAAGCTCGATGACCAGTGGGAAAAGACCCCATATGTCATACAACCCACTGAATGGGAGAATGAGAAGGCCTACTCAGATTAGTCGTGACCAGGGAAAGACTTTGGCCACGGTGTCCAGGGACCACCTGAAGAGGTGCCCATCGCCGTTGAAGGTAGCAGCTGAAGTTCCAACCCCCAGACCAACCGGGGAGAAGGAGAAAGAGGTGATCCACACAGTAATGGGTGATTTCCAGCGGACTGGCCTACACAGAATGACGCGGTGCTTATTCCGGTAATAATATTCCCACAACCCGTGGAGGAAAAGGAGACGGAAGTACCCGCCAGTGAACCAGTGCCCAGGGCTGCACCTGTACCCAGTCCCCCTGAGTCTCCGCCGGACCCACACAGTAGACGGGAAGAGGAGCTGACTGTCTCCTCTGTCCACCTTGCCCTCCACTGATGGCATTGGGCCCAGAAGGGTCCACATGCCCCAACCTAAGCCAACCCCCGCTTAGGTACAGGGAAACTACCATTTAGGGGTGTCATATGTTAAGTGTGTAAATATGTGATTGAATGACTTTAATGAACCATGAACCTTTATCTGATTGTCCATGTGGATTATTCCGGCCGTTGCCGGCAAGTTGTCCCCGGAGGAACCCTGTGTACTTTTAACCCCCCCTGCATGAGAGACTACTCATGGACATGGCCGAGAACTGGCAGGCCACCCACGAACTTGTGGGCTTGTAAATAAGTTGAGGGGTGATTTTCCGTCGGAGCCGCCTCCGGAGAGGCAGATTGGAGGAAGGGCCCGCAGCAGAGCAGGCTGGGGCCCGGCCACCACCAGGACCAGTGGCCATCCTCCGGGGGGT